>NW_027371925.1:0-20791 GCF_046119375.1 Phyllobates terribilis
ATGCTAAGAGGAGCAGGAAAAAGCAAAAAATTTCAGAATTGCACCTTGCAATGCGGAGAAATTACTGTTTGTGCATTTACAATATTCATTGATTTTTGCCATTGAAAAACGTCCAGAAATAATTGAAGCTACTGACTGAATGAAAGGAGCTGGCATCTCACTCTCTTTGAATCTTCTTTATCATGCTAAGAGGAGCAGGAAAAAGCAAAAAATTTCAGAATTGCAACTTGCAATGCGGAGAAATTACTGTTTGTGCATTTACAATATTCATTGATTTTTGCCATTGAAAAACATCATGTTATTCATATACCAGAAATGATTGAAGCTACTGACTGAATGAAAGGAGCTGGAATCTCACTCTCTTTGAATCTTCTTTATCATGCTAAGAGGAGCAGGAAAAAGCAAAAAATTTCAGAATGGCACCTTGCAATGCGGAGAAATTACTGTTTGTGCATTTACAATATTCATTGATTTTTGCCATTGAAAAACGTCCAGAAATGATTGAAGCTACTGACTGAATGAAAGGAGCTGGCATCTCACTCTCTTTGAATCTTCTTTATCATGCTAAGAGGAGCAGGAAAAAGCAAAAAATTTCAGAATTGCACCTTGCAATGCGGAGAAATTACTGTTTGTGCTTTTACAATATTCATTGATTTTTGCCATTGAAACACATCATGTTATTCATATATCAGAAATGTTTGAAGCTACTGACTGAATGAAAGGAGCTGGCATCTCACTCTCTTTGAATCTTCTTTATCATGCTAAGAGGAGCAGGAAAAAGCAAAACATTTCAGAATTGCACCTTGCAATGCGGAGAAATTACTGTTTGTGCATTTACAATATTCATTGATTTTTGCCATGGAAAAATGTCCAGAAATGATTGAAGCTGCTGACTGAATGAAAGGAGCTGGCATCTCACTCTCTTTGAATCTTCTTTATCATGCTAAGAGGAGCAGGAAAAAGCAAAAAATTTCAGAATTGCACCTTGCAATGCGGAGAAATTACTGTTTGTGCATTTACAATATTCATTGATTTTTGCCATTGAAAAACATCATGTTATTCATATACCAGAAATGATTGAAGCTACTGACTGAATGAAAGGAGCTGGCATCTCACTCTCTTTGAATCTTCTTTATCATGCTAAGAGGAGCAGGAAAAAGCAAAAAATTTCAGAATTGCACCTTGCAATGCGGAGAAATTACTGTTTGTGCATTTACAATATTCATTGATTTTTGCCATTGAAAAACGTCCAGAAATGATTGAAGCTACTGACTGAATGAAAGGAGCTGGCATCTCACTCTCTTTGAATCTTCTTTATCATGCTAAGAGGAGCAGGAAAAAGCAAAAAATTTCAGAATTGCACCTTGCAATGCGGAGAAATTACTGTTTGTGCATTTACAATATTCATTGATTTTTGCCATTGAAAAACGTCCAGAAATGATTGAAGCTACTGACTGAATGAAAGGAGCTGGCATCTCACTCTCTTTGAATCTTCTTTATCATGCTAAGAGGAGCAGGAAAAAGCAAAAAATTTCAGAATTGCACCTTGCAATGCGGAGAAATTACTGTTTGTGCATTTACAATATTCATTGATTTTTGCCATTGAAAAACATCATGTTATTCATATACCAGAAATGTTTGAAGCTACTGACTGAATGAAAGGAGCTGGCATCTCACTCTCTTTGAATCTTCTTTATCATGCTAAGAGGAGCAGGAAAAAGCAAAAAATTTCAGAATTGCACCTTGCAATGCGGAGAAATTACTGTTTGTGCATTTACAATATTCATTGATTTTTGCCATTGAAAAACGTCCAGAAATGATTGAAGCTACTGACTGAATGAAAGGAGCTGGCATCTCACTCTCTTTGAATCTTCTTTATCATGCTAAGAGGAGCAGGAAAAAGCAAAAAATTTCAGAATTGCACCTTGCAATGCGGAGAAATTACTGTTTGTGCATTTACAATATTCATTGATTTTTGCCATTGAAAAACATCATGTTATTCATATACCAGAAATGATTGAAGCTACTGACTGAATGAAAGGAGCTGGCATCTCGCTCTCTTTGAATCTTCTTTATCATGCTAAGAGGAGCAGGAAAAAGCAAAAAATTTCAGAATTGCACCTTGCAATGCGGAGAAATTACTGTTTGTGCATTTACAATATTCATTGATTTTTGCCATTGAAAAACGTCCAGAAGAGATTGAAGCTACTGACTGAATGAAAGGAGCTGGCATCTCACTCTCTTTGAATCTTCTTTATCATGCTAAGAGGAGCAGGAAAAAGCAAAAAATTTCAGAATTGCACCTTGCAATGTGGAGAAATTACTGTTTGTGCATTTACAATATTCATTGATTTTTGCCATTGAAAAACATCATGTTATTCATATACCAGAAATGATTGAAGCTACTGACTGAATGAAAGGAGCTGGCATCTCACTCTCTTTGAATCTTCTTTATCATGCTAAGAGGAGCAGGAAAAAGCAAAAAATTTCAGAATTGCACCTTGCAATGCGGAGAAATTACTGTTTGTGCTTTTACAATATTCATTGATTTTTGCCATTGAAACACATCATGTTATTCATATATCAGAAATGTTTGAAGCTACTGACTGAATGAAAGGAGCTGGCATCTCACTCTCTTTGAATCTTCTTTATCATGCTAAGAGGAGCAGGAAAAAGCAAAACATTTCAGAATTGCACCTTGCAATGCGGAGAAATTACTGTTTGTGCATTTACAATATTCATTGATTTTTGCCATGGAAAAATGTCCAGAAATGATTGAAGCTGCTGACTGAATGAAAGGAGCTGGCATCTCACTCTCTTTGAATCTTCTTTATCATGCTAAGAGGAGCAGGAAAAAGCAAAAAATTTCAGAATTGCACCTTGCAATGCGGAGAAATTACTGTTTGTGCATTTACAATATTCATTGATTTTTGCCATTGAAAAACATCATGTTATTCATATACCAGAAATGATTGAAGCTACTGACTGAATGAAAGGAGCTGGCATCTCACTCTCTTTGAATCTTCTTTATCATGCTAAGAGGAGCAGGAAAAAGCAAAAAATTTCAGAATTGCACCTTGCAATGCGGAGAAATTACTGTTTGTGCATTTACAATATTCATTGATTTTTGCCATTGAAAAACGTCCAGAAATGATTGAAGCTACTGACTGAATGAAAGGAGCTGGCATCTCACTCTCTTTGAATCTTCTTTATCATGCTAAGAGGAGCAGGAAAAAGCAAAAAATTTCAGAATTGCACCTTGCAATGCGGAGAAATTACTGTTTGTGCATTTACAATATTCATTGATTTTTGCCATTGAAAAACGTCCAGAAATGATTGAAGCTACTGACTGAATGAAAGGAGCTGGCATCTCACTCTCTTTGAATCTTCTTTATCATGCTAAGAGGAGCAGGAAAAAGCAAAAAATTTCAGAATTGCACCTTGCAATGCGGAGAAATTACTGTTTGTGCATTTACAATATTCATTGATTTTTGCCATTGAAAAACATCATGTTATTCATATACCAGAAATGTTTGAAGCTACTGACTGAATGAAAGGAGCTGGCATCTCACTCTCTTTGAATCTTCTTTATCATGCTAAGAGGAGCAGGAAAAAGCAAAAAATTTCAGAATTGCACCTTGCAATGCGGAGAAATTACTGTTTGTGCATTTACAATATTCATTGATTTTTGCCATTGAAAAACGTCCAGAAATGATTGAAGCTACTGACTGAATGAAAGGAGCTGGCATCTCACTCTCTTTGAATCTTCTTTATCATGCTAAGAGGAGCAGGAAAAAGCAAAAAATTTCAGAATTGCACCTTGCAATGCGGAGAAATTACTGTTTGTGCATTTACAATATTCATTGATTTTTGCCATTGAAAAACATCATGTTATTCATATACCAGAAATGATTGAAGCTACTGACTGAATGAAAGGAGCTGGCATCTCGCTCTCTTTGAATCTTCTTTATCATGCTAAGAGGAGCAGGAAAAAGCAAAAAATTTCAGAATTGCACCTTGCAATGCGGAGAAATTACTGTTTGTGCATTTACAATATTCATTGATTTTTGCCATTGAAAAACGTCCAGAAGAGATTGAAGCTACTGACTGAATGAAAGGAGCTGGCATCTCACTCTCTTTGAATCTTCTTTATCATGCTAAGAGGAGCAGGAAAAAGCAAAAAATTTCAGAATTGCACCTTGCAATGTGGAGAAATTACTGTTTGTGCATTTACAATATTCATTGATTTTTGCCATTGAAAAACATCATGTTATTCATATACCAGAAATGATTGAAGCTACTGACTGAATGAAAGGAGCTGGCATCTCACTCTCTTTGAATCTTCTTTATCATGCTAAGAGGAGCAGGAAAAAGCAAAAAATTTCAGAATTGCACCTTGCAATGCGGAGAAATTACTGTTTGTGCATTTACAATATTCATTGATTTTTGCCATTGAAAAACGTCCAGAAATGATTGAAGCTACTGACTGAATGAAAGGAGCTGGCATCTCACTCTCTTTGAATCTTCTTTATCATGCTAAGAGGAGCAGGAAAAAGCAAAAAATTTCAGAATTGCACCTTGCAATGCGGAGAAATTACTGTTTGTGCTTTTACAATATTCATTGATTTTTGCCATTGAAAAACATCATGTTATTCATATACCAGAAATGTTTGAAGCTACTGACTGAATGAAAGGAGCTGGCATCTCACTCTCTTTGAATCTTCTTTATCATGCTAAGAGGAGCAGGAAAAAGCAAAAAATTTCAGAATTGCACCTTGCAATGCGGAGAAATTACTGTTTGTGCATTTACAATATTCATTGATTTTTGCCATTGAAAAACATCCAGAAATGATTGAAGCTACTGACTGAATGAAAGGAGCTGGCATCTCACTCTCTTTGAATCTTCTTTATCATGCTAAGAGGAGCAGGAAAAAGCAAAAAATTTCAGAATTGCACCTTGCAATGCGGAGAAATTACTGTTTGTGCATTTACAATATTCATTGATTTTTGCCATTGAAAAACGTCCAGAAATGATTGAAGCTACTGACTGAATGAAAGGAGCTGGCATCTCACTCTCTTTGAATCTTCTTTATCATGCTAAGAGGAGCAGGAAAAAGCAAAAAATTTCAGAATTGCAACTTGCAATGCGGAGAAATTACTGTTTGTGCATTTACAATATTCATTGATTTTTGCCATTGAAAAACATCATGTTATTCATATACCAGAAATGATTGAAGCTACTGACTGAATGAAAGGAGCTGGCATCTCACTCTCTTTGAATCTTCTTTATCATGCTAAGAGGAGCAGGAAAAAGCAAAAAATTTATTTCAGAATTGCACCTTGCAATGCGGAGAAATTACTGTTTGTGCATTTACAATATTCATTGATTTTTGCCATTGAAAAACGTCCAGAAATGATTGAAGCTACTGACTGAATGAAAGGAGCTGGCATCTCACTCTCTTTGAATCTTCTTTATCATGCTAAGAGGAGCAGGAAAAAGCAAAAAATTTCAGAATTGCACCTTGCAATGCGGAGAAATTACTGTTTGTGCATTTACAATATTCATTGATTTTTGCCATTGAAAAACGTCCAGAAATGATTGAAGCTACTGACTGAATGAAAGGAGCTGGCATCTCACTCTCTTTGAATCTTCTTTATCATGCTAAGAGGAGCAGGAAAAAGCAAAAAATTTCAGAATTGCACCTTGCAATGCGGAGAAATTACTGTTTGTGCATTTACAATATTCATTAATTTTTGCCATTGAAAAACATCATGTTATTCATATCCCAGAAATGTTTGAAGCTACTGACTGAATGAAAGAAGCTGGCATCTCACTCTCTTTGAATCTTCTTTATCATGCTAAGAGGAGCAGGAAAAAGCAAAAAATTTCAGAATTGCACCTTGCAATGCGGAGAAATTACTGTTTGTGCATTTACAATATTCATTGATTTTTGCCATTGAAAAACGTCCAGAAATGATTGAAGCTACTGACTGAATGAAAGGAGCTGGCATCTCACTCTCTTTGAATCTTCTTTATCATGCTAAGAGGAGCAGGAAAAAGCAAAAAATTTCAGAATTGCACCTTGCAATGCGGAGAAATTACTGTTTGTGCATTTACAATATTCATTGATTTTTGCCATTGAAAAACATCATGTTATTCATATACCAGAAATGTTTGAAGCTACTGACTGAATGAAAGGAGCTGGCATCTCACTCTCTTTGAATCTTCTTTATCATGCTAAGAGGAGCAGGAAAATGCAAGAAATTTCAGAATTGCACCTTGCAATGCGGAGAAATTACTGTTTGTGCATTTACAATATTCATTGATTTTTGCCATTGAAAAACATCCAGAAATGATTGAAGCTACTGACTGAATGAAAGGAGCTGGCATCTCACTCTCTTTGAATCTTCTTTATCATGCTAAGAGGAGCAGGAAAAAGCCAAAAATTTCAGAATTGCACCTTGCAATGCGGAGAAATTACTGTTTGTGCATTTACAATATTCATTGATTTTTGCCATTGAAAAACATCATGTTATTCATATACCAGAAATGATTGAAGCTACTGACTGAATGAAAGGAGCTGGCATCTCACTCTCTTTGAATCTTCTTTATCATGCAAAGAGGAGCAGGAAAAAGCAAAAAATTTCAGAATTGCACCTTGCAATGCGGAGAAATTACTGTTTGTGCATTTACAATATTCATTGATTTTTGCCATTGAAAAACGTCCAGAAATGATTGAAGCTACTGACTGAATGAAAGGAGCTGGCATCTCACTCTCTTTGAATCTTCTTTATCATGCTAAGAGGAGCAGGAAAAAGCAAAAAATTTCAGAATTGCACCTTGCAATGCGGAGAAATTACTGTTTGTGCATTTACAATATTCATTGATTTTTGCCATTGAAAAACGTCCAGAAATGATTGAAGCAACTGACTGAATGAAAGGAGCTGGCATCTCACTCTCTTTGAATCTTCTTTATCATGCTAAGAGGAGCAGGAAAAAGCAAAAAATTTCAGAATTGCACCTTGCAATGCGGAGAAATTACTGTTTGTGCATTTACAATATTCATTGATTTTTGCCATTGAAAAACGTCCAGAAATAATTGAAGCTACTGACTGAATGAAAGGAGCTGGCATCTCACTCTCTTTGAATCTTCTTTATCATGCTAAGAGGAGCAGGAAAAAGCAAAAAATTTCAGAATTGCAACTTGCAATGCGGAAAAATTACTGTTTGTGCATTTACAATATTCATTGATTTTTGCCATTGAAAAACATCATGTTATTCATATACCAGAAATGATTGAAGCTACTGACTGAATGAAAGGAGCTGGCATCTCACTCTCTTTGAATCTTCTTTATCATGCTAAGAGGAGCAGGAAAAAGCAAAAAATTTCAGAATTGCACCTTGCAATGCGGAGAAATTACTGTTTGTGCATTTACAATATTCATTGATTTTTGCCATTGAAAAACGTCCAGAAATGATTGAAGCTACTGACTGAATGAAAGGAGCTGGCATCTCACTCTCTTTGAATCTTCTTTATCATGCTAAGAGGAGCAGGAAAAAGCAAAAAATTTCAGAATTGCACCTTGCAATGCGGAGAAATTACTGTTTGTGCTTTTACAATATTCATTGATTTTTGCCATTGAAAAACATCATGTTATTCATATACCAGAAATGTTTGAAGCTACTGACTGAATGAAAGGAGCTGGCATCTCACTCTCTTTGAATCTTCTTTATCATGCTAAGAGGAGCAGGAAAAAGCAAAAAATTTCAGAATTGCACCTTGCAATGCGGAGAAATTACTGTTTGTGCATTTACAATATTCATTGATTTTTGCCATTGAAAAATGTCCAGAAATGATTGAAGCTGCTGACTGAATGAAAGGAGCTGGCATCTCACTCTCTTTGAATCTTCTTTATCATGCTAAGAGGAGCAGGAAAAAGCAAAAAATTTCAGAATTGCACCTTGCAATGCGGAGAAATTACTGTTTGTGCATTTACAATATTCATTGATTTTTGCCATTGAAAAACATCATGTTATTCATATACCAGAAATGATTGAAGCTACTGACTGAATGAAAGGAGCTGGCATCTCACTCTCTTTGAATCTTCTTTATCATGCTAAGAGGAGCAGGAAAAAGCAAAAAATTTCAGAATTGCACCTTGCAATGCGGAAAAATTACTGTTTGTGCATTTACAATATTCATTGATTTTTGCCATTGAAAAACGTCCAGAAATGATTGAAGCTACTGACTGAATGAAAGGAGCTGGCATCTCACTCTCTTTGAATCTTCTTTATCATGCTAAGAGGAGCAGGAAAAAGCAAAAAATTTCAGAATTGCACCTTGCAATGCGGAGAAATTACTGTTTGTGCATTTACAATATTCATTGATTTTTGCCATTGAAAAACGTCCAGAAATGATTGAAGCTACTGACTGAATGAAAGGAGCTGGCATCTCACTCTCTTTGAATCTTCTTTATCATGCTAAGAGGAGCAGGAAAAAGCAAAAAATTTCAGAATTGCACCTTGCAATGTGGAGAAATTACTGTTTGTGCATTTACAATATTCATTGATTTTTGCCATTGAAAAACATCATGTTATTCATATACCAGAAATGATTGAAGCTACTGACTGAATGAAAGGAGCTGGCATCTCACTCTCTTTGAATCTTCTTTATCATGCTAAGAGGAGCAGGAAAAAGCAAAAAATTTCAGAATTGCACCTTGCAATGCGGAGAAATTACTGTTTGTGCATTTACAATATTCATTGATTTTTGCCATTGAAAAACGTCCAGAAATGATTGAAGCTACTGACTGAATGAAAGGAGCTGGCATCTCACTCTCTTTGAATCTTCTTTATCATGCTAAGAGGAGCAGGAAAAAGCAAAAAATTTCAGAATTGCACCTTGCAATGCGGAGAAATTACTGTTTGTGCTTTTACAATATTCATTGATTTTTGCCATTGAAAAACATCATGTTATTCATATACCAGAAATGTTTGAAGCTACTGACTGAATGAAAGGAGCTGGCATCTCACTCTCTTTGAATCTTCTTTATCATGCTAAGAGGAGCAGGAAAAAGCAAAAAATTTCAGAATTGCACCTTGCAATGCGGAGAAATTACTGTTTGTGCATTTACAATATTCATTGATTTTTGCCATTGAAAAACATCCAGAAATGATTGAAGCTACTGACTGAATGAAAGGAGCTGGCATCTCACTCTCTTTGAATCTTCTTTATCATGCTAAGAGGAGCAGGAAAAAGCAAAAAATTTCAGAATTGCACCTTGCAATGCGGAGAAATTACTGTTTGTGCATTTACAATATTCATTGATTTTTGCCATTGAAAAACGTCCAGAAATGATTGAAGCTACTGACTGAATGAAAGGAGCTGGCATCTCACTCTCTTTGAATCTTCTTTATCATGCTAAGAGGAGCAGGAAAAAGCAAAAAATTTCAGAATTGCAACTTGCAATGCGGAGAAATTACTGTTTGTGCATTTACAATATTCATTGATTTTTGCCATTGAAAAACATCATGTTATTCATATACCAGAAATGATTGAAGCTACTGACTGAATGAAAGGAGCTGGCATCTCACTCTCTTTGAATCTTCTTTATCATGCTAAGAGGAGCAGGAAAAAGCAAAAAATTTATTTCAGAATTGCACCTTGCAATGCGGAGAAATTACTGTTTGTGCATTTACAATATTCATTGATTTTTGCCATTGAAAAACGTCCAGAAATGATTGAAGCTACTGACTGAATGAAAGGAGCTGGCATCTCACTCTCTTTGAATCTTCTTTATCATGCTAAGAGGAGCAGGAAAAAGCAAAAAATTTCAGAATTGCACCTTGCAATGCGGAGAAATTACTGTTTGTGCATTTACAATATTCATTGATTTTTGCCATTGAAAAACGTCCAGAAATGATTGAAGCTACTGACTGAATGAAAGGAGCTGGCATCTCACTCTCTTTGAATCTTCTTTATCATGCTAAGAGGAGCAGGAAAAAGCAAAAAATTTCAGAATTGCACCTTGCAATGCGGAGAAATTACTGTTTGTGCATTTACAATATTCATTAATTTTTGCCATTGAAAAACATCATGTTATTCATATCCCAGAAATGTTTGAAGCTACTGACTGAATGAAAGAAGCTGGCATCTCACTCTCTTTGAATCTTCTTTATCATGCTAAGAGGAGCAGGAAAAAGCAAAAAATTTCAGAATTGCACCTTGCAATGCGGAGAAATTACTGTTTGTGCATTTACAATATTCATTGATTTTTGCCATTGAAAAACGTCCAGAAATGATTGAAGCTACTGACTGAATGAAAGGAGCTGGCATCTCACTCTCTTTGAATCTTCTTTATCATGCTAAGAGGAGCAGGAAAAAGCAAAAAATTTCAGAATTGCACCTTGCAATGCGGAGAAATTACTGTTTGTGCATTTACAATATTCATTGATTTTTGCCATTGAAAAACATCATGTTATTCATATACCAGAAATGTTTGAAGCTACTGACTGAATGAAAGGAGCTGGCATCTCACTCTCTTTGAATCTTCTTTATCATGCTAAGAGGAGCAGGAAAATGCAAGAAATTTCAGAATTGCACCTTGCAATGCGGAGAAATTACTGTTTGTGCATTTACAATATTCATTGATTTTTGCCATTGAAAAACATCCAGAAATGATTGAAGCTACTGACTGAATGAAAGGAGCTGGCATCTCACTCTCTTTGAATCTTCTTTATCATGCTAAGAGGAGCAGGAAAAAGCCAAAAATTTCAGAATTGCACCTTGCAATGCGGAGAAATTACTGTTTGTGCATTTACAATATTCATTGATTTTTGCCATTGAAAAACATCATGTTATTCATATACCAGAAATGATTGAAGCTACTGACTGAATGAAAGGAGCTGGCATCTCACTCTCTTTGAATCTTCTTTATCATGCAAAGAGGAGCAGGAAAAAGCAAAAAATTTCAGAATTGCACCTTGCAATGCGGAGAAATTACTGTTTGTGCATTTACAATATTCATTGATTTTTGCCATTGAAAAACGTCCAGAAATGATTGAAGCTACTGACTGAATGAAAGGAGCTGGCATCTCACTCTCTTTGAATCTTCTTTATCATGCTAAGAGGAGCAGGAAAAAGCAAAAAATTTCAGAATTGCACCTTGCAATGCGGAGAAATTACTGTTTGTGCATTTACAATATTCATTGATTTTTGCCATTGAAAAACGTCCAGAAATGATTGAAGCAACTGACTGAATGAAAGGAGCTGGCATCTCACTCTCTTTGAATCTTCTTTATCATGCTAAGAGGAGCAGGAAAAAGCAAAAAATTTCAGAATTGCACCTTGCAATGCGGAGAAATTACTGTTTGTGCATTTACAATATTCATTGATTTTTGCCATTGAAAAACGTCCAGAAATAATTGAAGCTACTGACTGAATGAAAGGAGCTGGCATCTCACTCTCTTTGAATCTTCTTTATCATGCTAAGAGGAGCAGGAAAAAGCAAAAAATTTCAGAATTGCAACTTGCAATGCGGAAAAATTACTGTTTGTGCATTTACAATATTCATTGATTTTTGCCATTGAAAAACATCATGTTATTCATATACCAGAAATGATTGAAGCTACTGACTGAATGAAAGGAGCTGGCATCTCACTCTCTTTGAATCTTCTTTATCATGCTAAGAGGAGCAGGAAAAAGCAAAAAATTTCAGAATTGCACCTTGCAATGCGGAGAAATTACTGTTTGTGCATTTACAATATTCATTGATTTTTGCCATTGAAAAACGTCCAGAAATGATTGAAGCTACTGACTGAATGAAAGGAGCTGGCATCTCACTCTCTTTGAATCTTCTTTATCATGCTAAGAGGAGCAGGAAAAAGCAAAAAATTTCAGAATTGCACCTTGCAATGCGGAGAAATTACTGTTTGTGCTTTTACAATATTCATTGATTTTTGCCATTGAAAAACATCATGTTATTCATATACCAGAAATGTTTGAAGCTACTGACTGAATGAAAGGAGCTGGCATCTCACTCTCTTTGAATCTTCTTTATCATGCTAAGAGGAGCAGGAAAAAGCAAAAAATTTCAGAATTGCACCTTGCAATGCGGAGAAATTACTGTTTGTGCATTTACAATATTCATTGATTTTTGCCATTGAAAAATGTCCAGAAATGATTGAAGCTGCTGACTGAATGAAAGGAGCTGGCATCTCACTCTCTTTGAATCTTCTTTATCATGCTAAGAGGAGCAGGAAAAAGCAAAAAATTTCAGAATTGCACCTTGCAATGCGGAGAAATTACTGTTTGTGCATTTACAATATTCATTGATTTTTGCCATTGAAAAACATCATGTTATTCATATACCAGAAATGATTGAAGCTACTGACTGAATGAAAGGAGCTGGCATCTCACTCTCTTTGAATCTTCTTTATCATGCTAAGAGGAGCAGGAAAAAGCAAAAAATTTCAGAATTGCACCTTGCAATGCGGAAAAATTACTGTTTGTGCATTTACAATATTCATTGATTTTTGCCATTGAAAAACGTCCAGAAATGATTGAAGCTACTGACTGAATGAAAGGAGCTGGCATCTCACTCTCTTTGAATCTTCTTTATCATGCTAAGAGGAGCAGGAAAAAGCAAAAAATTTCAGAATTGCACCTTGCAATGCGGAGAAATTACTGTTTGTGCATTTACAATATTCATTGATTTTTGCCATTGAAAAACGTCCAGAAATGATTGAAGCTACTGACTGAATGAAAGGAGCTGGCATCTCACTCTCTTTGAATCTTCTTTATCATGCTAAGAGGAGCAGGAAAAAGCAAAAAATTTCAGAATTGCACCTTGCAATGCGGAGAAATTACTGTTTGTGCATTTACAATATTCATTGATTTTTGCCATTGAAAAACATCATGTTATTCATATACCAGAAATGTTTGAAGCTACTGACTGAATGAAAGGAGCTGGCATCTCACTCTCTTTGAATCTTCTTTATCATGCTAAGAGGAGCAGGAAAAAGCAAAAAATTTCAGAATTGCACCTTGCAATGCGGAGAAATTACTGTTTGTGCATTTACAATATTCATTGATTTTTGCCATTGAAAAACGTCCAGAAATGATTGAAGCTACTGACTGAATGAAAGGAGCTGGCATCTCACTCTCTTTGAATCTTCTTTATCATGCTAATAGGAGCAGGAAAAAGCAAAAAATTTCAGAATTGCACCTTGCAATGCGGAGAAATTACTGTTTGTGCATTTACAATATTCATTGATTTTTGCCATTGAAAAACATCATGTTATTCATATACCAGAAATGATTGAAGCTACTGACTGAATGAAAGGAGCTGGCATCTCGCTCTCTTTGAATCTTCTTTATCATGCTAAGAGGAGCAGGAAAAAGCAAAAAATTTCAGAATTGCACCTTGCAATGCGGAGAAATTACTGTTTGTGCATTTACAATATTCATTGATTTTTGCCATTGAAAAACGTCCAGAAATGATTGAAGCTACTGACTGAATGAAAGGAGCTGGCATCTCACTCTCTTTGAATCTTCTTTATCATGCTAAGAGGAGCAGGAAAAAGCAAAAAATTTCAGAATTGCACCTTGCAATGTGGAGAAATTACTGTTTGTGCATTTACAATATTCATTGATTTTTGCCATTGAAAAACATCATGTTATTCATATACCAGAAATGATTGAAGCTACTGACTGAATGAAAGGAGCTGGCATCTCACTCTCTTTGAATCTTCTTTATCATGCTAAGAGGAGCAGGAAAAAGCAAAAAATTTCAGAATTGCACCTTGCAATGCGGAGAAATTACTGTTTGTGCATTTACAATATTCATTGATTTTTGCCATTGAAAAACGTCCAGAAATGATTGAAGCTACTGACTGAATGAAAGGAGCTGGCATCTCACTCTCTTTGAATCTTCTTTATCATGCTAAGAGGAGCAGGAAAAAGCAAATAATTTCAGAATTGCACCTTGCAATGCGGAGAAATTACTGTTTGTGCTTTTACAATATTCATTGATTTTTGCCATTGAAAAACATCATGTTATTCATATACCAGAAATGTTTGAAGCTACTGACTGAATGAAAGGAGCTGGCATCTCACTCTCTTTGAATCTTCTTTATCATGCTAAGAGGAGCAGGAAAAAGCAAAAAATTTCAGAATTGCACCTTGCAATGCGGAGAAATTACTGTTTGTGCATTTACAATATTCATTGATTTTTGCCATTGAAAAACGTCCAGAAATGATTGAAGCTACTGACTGAATGAAAGGAGCTGGCATCTCACTCTCTTTGAATCTTCTTTATCATGCTAAGAGGAGCAGGAAAAAGCAAAAAATTTCAGAATTGCACCTTGCAATGCGGAGAAATTACTGTTTGTGCATTTACAATATTCATTGATTTTTGCCATTGAAAAACGTCCAGAAATGATTGAAGCTACTGACTGAATGAAAGGAGCTGGCATCTCACTCTCTTTGAATCTTCTTTATCATGCTAAGAGGAGCAGGAAAAAGCAAAAAATTTCAGAATTGCAACTTGCAATGCGGAGAAATTACTGTTTGTGCATTTACAATATTCATTGATTTTTGCCATTGAAAAACATCATGTTATTCATATACCAGAAATGATTGAAGCTACTGACTGAATGAAAGGAGCTGGCATCTCACTCTCTTTGAATCTTCTTTATCATGCTAAGAGGAGCAGGAAAAAGCAAAAAATTTCAGAATTGCACCTTGCAATGCGGAGAAATTACTGTTTGTGCATTTACAATATTCATTGATTTTTGCCATTGAAAAACGTCCAGAAATGATTGAAGCTACTGACTGAATGAAAGGAGCTGGCATCTCACTCTCTTTGAATCTTCTTTATCATGCTAAGAGGAGCAGGAAAAAGCAAAAAATTTCAGAATTGCACCTTGCAATGCGGAGAAATTACTGTTTGTGCATTTACAATATTCATTGATTTTTGCCATTGAAAAACGTCCAGAAATGATTGAAGCTACTGACTGAATGAAAGGAGCTGGCATCTCACTCTCTTTGAATCTTCTTTATCATGCTAAGAGGAGCAGGAAAAAGCAAAAAATTTCAGAATTGCACCTTGCAATGCGGAGAAATTACTGTTTGTGCATTTACAATATTCATTGATTTTTGCCATTGAAAAACATCATGTTATTCATATACCAGAAATGTTTGAAGCTACTGACTGAATGAAAGGAGCTGGCATCTCACTCTCTTTGAATCTTCTTTATCATGCTAAGAGGAGCAGGAAAAAGCAAAAAATTTCAGAATTGCACCTTGCAATGCGGAGAAATTACTGTTTGTGCATTTACAATATTCATTGATTTTTGCCATTGAAAAACGTCCAGAAATGATTGAAGCTACTGACTGAATGAAAGGAGCTGGCATCTCACTCTCTTTGAATCTTCTTTATCATGCTAAGAGGAGCAGGAAAAAGCAAAAAATTTCAGAATTGCACCTTGCAATGCGGAGAAATTACTGTTTGTGCATTTACAATATTCATTGATTTTTGCCATTGAAAAACATCATGTTATTCATATACCAGAAATGATTGAAGCTACTGACTGAATGAAAGGAGCTGGCATCTCACTCTCTTTGAATCTTCTTTATCATGCTAAGAGGAGCAGGAAAAAGCAAAAAATTTCAGAATTGCACCTTGCAATGCGGAGAAATTACTGTTTGTGCATTTACAATATTCATTGATTTTTGCCATTGAAAAACGTCCAGAAATGATTGAAGCTACTGACTGAATGAAAGGAGCTGGCATCTCACTCTCTTTGAATCTTCTTTATCATGCTAAGAGGAGCAGGAAAAAGCAAAAAATTTCAGAATTGCACCTTGCAATGCGGAGAAATTACTGTTTGTGCATTTACAATATTCATTGATTTTTGCCATTGAAAAACGTCCAGAAATGATTGAAGCTACTGACTGAATGAAAGGAGCTGGCATCTCACTCTCTTTGAATCTTCTTTATCATGCTAAGAGGAGCAGGAAAAAGCAAAAAATTTCAGAATTGCACCTTGCAATGCGGAGAAATTACTGTTTGTGCATTTACAATATTCATTGATTTTTGCCATTGAAAAACATCATGTTATTCATATACCAGAAATGATTGAAGCTACTGACTGAATGAAAGGAGCTGGCATCTCGCTCTCTTTGAATCTTCTTTATCATGCTAAGAGGAGCAGGAAAAAGCAAAAAATTTCAGAATTGCACCTTGCAATGCGGAGAAATTACTGTTTGTGCATTTACAATATTCATTGATTTTTGCCATTGAAAAACGTCCAGAAATGATTGAAGCTACTGACTGAATGAAAGGAGCTGGCATCTCACTCTCTTTGAATCTTCTTTATCATGCTAAGAGGAGCAGGAAAAAGCAAAAAATTTCAGAATTGCACCTTGCAATGTGGAGAAATTACTGTTTGTGCATTTACAATATTCATTGATTTTTGCCATTGAAAAACATCATGTTATTCATATACCAGAAATGATTGAAGCTACTGACTGAATGAAAGGAGCTGGCATCTCACTCTCTTTGAATCTTCTTTATCATGCTAAGAGGAGCAGGAAAAAGCAAAAAATTTCAGAATTGCACCTTGCAATGCGGAGAAATTACTGTTTGTGCATTTACAATATTCATTGATTTTTGCCATTGAAAAACGTCCAGAAATGATTGAAGCTACTGACTGAATGAAAGGAGCTGGCATCTCACTCTCTTTGAATCTTCTTTATCATGCTAAGAGGAGCAGGAAAAAGCAAAAAATTTCAGAATTGCACCTTGCAATGCGGAGAAATTACTGTTTGTGCTTTTACAATATTCATTGATTTTTGCCATTGAAAAACATCATGTTATTCATATACCAGAAATGTTTGAAGCTACTGACTGAATGAAAGGAGCTGGCATCTCACTCTCTTTGAATCTTCTTTATCATGCTAAGAGGAGCAGGAAAAAGCAAAAATTTCAGAATTGCACCTTGCAATGCGGAGAAATTACTGTTTGTGCATTTACAATATTCATTGATTTTTGCCATTGAAAAACGTCCAGAAATGATTGAAGCTACTGACTGAATGAAAGGAGCTGGCATCTCACTCTCTTTGAATCTTCTTTATCATGCTAAGAGGAGCAGGAAAAAGCAAAAAATTTCAGAATTGCACCTTGCAATGCAGAGAAATTACTGTTTGTGCATTTACAATATTCATTGATTTTTGCCATTGAAAAACGTCCAGAAATGATTGAAGCTACTGACTGAATGAAAGGAGCTGGCATCTCACTCTCTTTGAATCTTCTTTATCATGCTAAGAGGAGCAGGAAAAAGCAAAAAATTTCAGAATTGCAACTTGCAATGCGGAGAAATTACTGTTTGTGCATTTACAATATTCATTGATTTTTGCCATTGAAAAACATCATGTTATTCATATACCAGAAATGATTGAAGCTACTGACTGAATGAAAGGAGCTGGCATCTCACTCTCTTTGAATCTTCTTTATCATGCTAAGAGGAGCAGGAAAAAGCAAAAAATTTCAGAATTGCACCTTGCAATGCGGAGAAATTACTGTTTGTGCATTTACAATATTCATTGATTTTTGCCATTGAAAAACGTCCAGAAATGATTGAAGCTACTGACTGAATGAAAGGAGCTGGCATCTCACTCTCTTTGAATCTTCTTTATCATGCTAAGAGGAGCAGGAAAAAGCAAAAAATTTCAGAATTGCACCTTGCAATGCGGAGAAATTACTGTTTGTGCATTTACAATATTCATTGATTTTTGCCATTGAAAAACGTCCAGAAATGATTGAAGCTACTGACTGAATGAAAGGAGCTGGCATCTCACTCTCTTTGAATCTTCTTTATCATGCTAAGAGGAGCAGGAAAAAGCAAAAAATTTCAGAATTGCACCTTGCAATGCGGAGAAATTACTGTTTGTGCATTTACAATATTCATTAATTTTTGCCATTGAAAAACATCATGTTATTCATATCCCAGAAATGTTTGAAGCTACTGACTGAATGAAAGAAGCTGGCATCTCACTCTCTTTGAATCTTCTTTATCATGCTAAGAGGAGCAGGAAAAAGCAAAAAATTTCAGAATTGCACCTTGCAATGCGGAGAAATTACTGTTTGTGCATTTACAATATTCATTGATTTTTGCCATTGAAAAACGTATAGAAATGATTGAAGCTACTGACTGAATGAAAGGAGCTGGCATCTCACTCTCTTTGAATCTTCTTTATCATGCTAAGAGGAGCAGGAAAAAGCAAAAAATTTCAGAATTGCACCTTGCAATGCGGAGAAATTACTGTTTGTGCATTTACAATATTCATTGATTTTTGCCATTGAAAAACATCATGTTATTCATATACCAAAAATGTTTGAAGCTACTGACTGAATGAAAGGAGCTGGCATCTCACTCTCTTTGAATCTTCTTTATCATGCTAAGAGGAGCAGGAAAAAGCAAAAAATTTCAGAATTGCACCTTGCAATGCGGAGAAATTACTGTTTGTGCATTTACAATATTCATTGATTTTTGCCATTGAAAAACGTCCAGAAATGATTGAAGCTACTGACTGAATGAAAGGAGCTGGCATCTCACTCTCTTTGAATCTTCTTTATCATGCTGAGGAGCAGTAAAATGCAAGAAATTTCAGAATTGCACCTTGCAATGCGGAGAAATTACTGTTTGTGCATTTACAATATTCATTGATTTTTGCCATTGAAAAACATCCAGAAATGATTGAAGCTACTGACTGAATGAAAGGAGCTGGCATCTCACTCTCTTTGAATCTTCTTTATCATGCTAAGAGGAGCAGGAAAAAGCAAAAAATTTCAGAATTGCACCTTGCAATGCGGAGAAATTACTGTTTGTGCATTTACAATATTCATTGATTTTTGCCATTGAAAAACGTCCAGAAATGATTGAAGCAACTGACTGAATGAAAGGAGCTGGCATCTCACTCTCTTTGAATCTTCTTTATCATGCTAAGAGGAGCAGGAAAAAGCAAAAAATTTCAGAATTGCACTTTGCAATGCGGAGAAATTACTGTTTGTGCATTTACAATATTCATTGATTTTTGCCATTGAAAAACGTCCAGAAATAATTGAAGCTACTGACTGAATGAAAGGAGCTGGCATCTCACTCTCTTTGAATCTTCTTTATCATGCTAAGAGGAGCAGGAAAAAGCAAAAAATTTCAGAATTGCAACTTGCAATGCGGAGAAATTACTGTTTGTGCATTTACAATATTCATTGATTTTTGCCATTGAAAAACATCATGTTATTCATATACCAGAAATGATTGAAGCTACTGACTGAATGAAAGGAGCTGGCATCTCACTCTCTTTGAATCTTCTTTATCATGCTAAGAGGAGCAGGAAAAAGCAAAAAATTTCAGAATTGCACCTTGCAATGCGGAGAAATTACTGTTTGTGCATTTACAATATTCATTGATTTTTGCCATTGAAAAACGTCCAGAAATGATTGAAGCTACTGACTGAATGAAAGGAGCTGGCATCTCACTCTCTTTGAATCTTCTTTATCATGCTAAGAGGAGCAGGAAAAAGCAAAAAATTTCAGAATTGCACTTTGCAATGCGGAGAAATTACTGTTTGTGCTTTTACAATATTCATTGATTTTTGCCATTGAAAAACATCATGTTATTCATATACCAGAAATGTTTGAAGCTACTGACTGAATGAAAGGAGCTGGCATCTCACTCTCTTTGAATCTTCTTTATCATGCTAAGAGGAGCAGGAAAAAGCAAAAAATTTCAGAATTGCACCTTGCAATGCGGAGAAATTACTGTTTGTGCATTTACAATATTCATTGATTTTTGCCATTGAAAAATGTCCAGAAATGATTGAAGCTGCTGACTGAATGAAAGGAGCTGGCATCTCACTCTCTTTGAATCTTCTTTATCATGCTAAGAGGAGCAGGAAAAAGCAAAAAATTTCAGAATTGCACCTTGCAATGCGGAGAAATTACTGTTTGTGCATTTACAATATTCATTGATTTTTGCCATTGAAAAACATCATGTTATTCATATACCAGAAATGATTGAAGCTACTGACTGAATGAAAGGAGCTGGCATCTCACTCTCTTTGAATCTTCTTTATCATGCTAAGAGGAGCAGGAAAAAGCAAAAAATTTCAGAATTGCACCTTGCAATGCGGAGAAATTACTGTTTGTGCATTTACAATATTCATTGATTTTTGCCATTGAAAAACGTCCAGAAATGATTGAAGCTACTGACTGAATGAAAGGAGCTGGCATCTCACTCTCTTTGAATCTTCTTTATCATGCTAAGAGGAGCAGGAAAAAGCAAAAAATTTCAGAATTGCACCTTGCAATGCGGAGAAATTACTGTTTGTGCATTTACAATATTCATTGATTTTTGCCATTGAAAAACGTCCAGAAATGATTGAAGCTACTGACTGAATGAAAGGAGCTGGCATCTCACTCTCTTTGAATCTTCTTTATCATGCTAAGAGGAGCAGGAAAAAGCAAAAAATTTCAGAATTGCACCTTGCAATGCGGAGAAATTACTGTTTGTGCATTTACAATATTCATTGATTTTTGCCATTGAAAAACATCATGTTATTCATATACCAGAAATGATTGAAGCTACTGACTGAATGAAAGGAGCTGGCATCTCGCTCTCTTTGAATCTTCTTTATCATGCTAAGAGGAGCAGGAAAAAGCAAAAAATTTCAGAATTGCACCTTGCAATGCGGAGAAATTACTGTTTGTGCATTTACAATATTCATTG
>NW_027371926.1:0-20789 GCF_046119375.1 Phyllobates terribilis
GCTGGCATCTCACTCTCTTTGAATCTTCTTTATCATGCTAGGATTAACAGGAAAAAGCTAAAAATTTCAGAATTGCACCGTGCAATGTGGAGATATTACTGTTTGTGCATTTACAATATTCATTGATTTTTGCCATTGAAAAACATGTTTTTCATATACCAGAAATGTTTGAAGCTACTGACTGAATGAAAGGAGCTGGCATCTCACTCTCTTTGAATCTTCTTTATCATGCTAGGATTAGCAGGAAAAAGCAAAAAATTTCAGAATTGCACCTTGCAATGTGGAGATATTACTGTTTGTGCATTTACAATATTCATTGATTTTTGCCATTGAAAAACATGTTTTTCATATACCAGAAATGTTTGAAGCTACTGACTGAATGAAAGGAGCTGGCATCTCACTCTCTTTGAATCTTCTTTATCATGCTAGGATTAACAGGAAAAAGCTAAAAATTTCAGAATTGCACCGTGCAATGTGGAGATATTACTGTTTGTGCATTTACAATATTCATTGATTTTTGCCATTGAAAAACATGTTTTTCATATACCAGAAATGTTTGAAGCTACTGACTGAATGAAAGGAGCTGGCATCTCACTCTCTTTGAATCTTCTTTATCATGCTAGGATTAGCAGGAAAAAGCAAAAAATTTCAGAATTGCACCTTGCAATGTGGAGATATTACTGTTTGTGCATTTACAATATTCATTGATTTTTGCCATTGAAAAACATGTTTTTCATATACCAGAAATGTTTGAAGCTACTGACTGAATGAAAGGAGCTGGCATCTCACTCTCTTTGAATCTTCTTTATCATGCTAGGATTAACAGGAAAAAGCAAAAAATTTCAGAATTGCACCTTGCAATGTGGAGATATTACTGTTTGTGCATTTACAATATTCATTGATTTTTGCCATTGAAAAACATGTTTTTCATATACCAGAAATGTTTGAAGCTACTGACTGAATGAAAGGAGCTGGCATCTCACTCTCTTTGAATCTTTATCATGCTAGGATTAACAGGAAAAAGCTAAAAATTTCAGAATTGCACCGTGCAATGTTGAGATATTACTGTTTGTGCATTTACAATATTCATTGATTTTTGCCATTGAAAAACATGTTTTTCATATACCAGAAATGTTTGAAGCTACTGACTGAATGAAAGGAGCTGGCATCTCACTCTCTTTGAATCTTCTTTATCATGCTAGGATTAGCAGGAAAAAGCAAAAAATTTCAGAATTGCACCTTGCAATGTGGAGATATTACTGTTTGTGCATTTACAATATTCATTGATTTTTGCCATTGAAAAACATGTTTTTCATATACCAGAAATGTTTGAAGCTACTGACTGAATGAAAGGAGCTGGCATCTCACTCTCTTTGAATCTTCTTTATCATGCTAGGATTAACAGGAAAAAGCTAAAAATTTCAGAATTGCACCGTGCAATGTGGAGATATTACTGTTTGTGCATTTACAATATTCATTGATTTTTGCCATTGAAAAACATGTTTTTCATATACCAGAAATGTTTGAAGCTACTGACTGAATGAAAGGAGCTGGCATCTCACTCTCTTTGAATCTTCTTTATCATGCTAGGATTAGCAGGAAAAAGCAAAAAATTTCAGAATTGCACCTTGCAATGTGGAGATATTACTGTTTGTGCATTTACAATATTCATTGATTTTTGCCATTGAAAAACATGTTTTTCATATACCAGAAATGTTTGAAGCTACTGACTGAATGAAAGGAGCTGGCATCTCACTCTCTTTGAATCTTCTTTACCATGCTAGGATTAACAGGAAAAAGCAAAAAATTTCAGAATTGCACCTTGCAATGTGGAGATATTACTGTTTGTGCATTTACAATATTCATTGATTTTTGCCATTGAAAAACATGTTTTTCATATACCAGAAATGTTTGAAGCTACTGACTGAATGAAAGGAGCTGGCATCTCACTCTCTTTGAATCTTCTTTATCATGCTAGGATTAACAGGAAAAAGCTAAAAATTTCAGAATTGCACCGTGCAATGTGGAGATATTACTGTTTGTGCATTTACAATATTCATTGATTTTTGCCATTGAAAAACATGTTTTTCATATACCAGAAATGTTTGAAGCTACTGACTGAATGAAAGGAGCTGGCATCTCACTCTCTTTGAATCTTCTTTATCATGCTAGGATTAGCAGGAAAAAGCAAAAAATTTCAGAATTGCACCTTGCAATGTGGAGATATTACTGTTTGTGCATTTACAATATTCATTGATTTTTGCCATTGAAAAACATGTTTTTCATATACCAGAAATGTTTGAAGCTACTGACTGAATGAAAGGAGCTGGCATCTCACTCTCTTTGAATCTTCTTTATCATGCTAGGATTAACAGGAAAAAGCTAAAAATTTCAGAATTGCACCGTGCAATGTGGAGATATTACTGTTTGTGCATTTACAATATTCATTGATTTTTGCCATTGAAAAACATGTTTTTCATATACCAGAAATGTTTGAAGCTACTGACTGAATGAAAGGAGCTGGCATCTCACTCTCTTTGAATCTTCTTTATCATGCTAGGATTAGCAGGAAAAAGCAAAAAATTTCAGAATTGCACCTTGCAATGTGGAGATATTACTGTTTGTGCATTTACAATATTCATTGATTTTTGCCATTGAAAAACATGTTTTTCATATACCAGAAATGTTTGAAGCTACTGACTGAATGAAAGGAGCTGGCATCTCACTCTCTTTGAATCTTCTTTATCATGCTAGGATTAACAGGAAAAAGCAAAAAATTTCAGAATTGCACCTTGCAATGTGGAGATATTACTGTTTGTGCATTTACAATATTCATTGATTTTTGCCATTGAAAAACATGTTTTTCATATACCAGAAATGTTTGAAGCTACTGACTGAATGAAAGGAGCTGGCATCTCACTCTCTTTGAATCTTCTTTATCATGCTAGGATTAACAGGAAAAAGCTAAAAATTTCAGAATTGCACCGTGCAATGTGGAGATATTACTGTTTGTGCATTTACAATATTCATTGATTTTTGCAATTGAAAAACATGTTTTTCATATACCAGAAATGTTTGAAGCTACTGACTGAATGAAAGGAGCTGGCATCTCACTCTCTTTGAATCTTCTTTATCATGCTAGGATTAGCAGGAAAAAGCAAAAAATTTCAGAATTGCACCTTGCAATGTGGAGATATTACTGTTTGTGCATTTACAATATTCATTGATTTTTGCCATTGAAAAACATGTTTTTCATATACCAGAAATGTTTGAAGCTACTGACTGAATGAAAGGAGCTGGCATCTCACTCTCTTTGAATCTTCTTTATCATGCTAGGATTAACAGGAAAAAGCAAAAAATTTCAGAATTGCACCTTGCAATGTGGAGATATTACTGTTTGTGCATTTACAATATTCATTGATTTTTGCCATTGAAAAACATGTTTTTCATATACCAGAAATGTTTGAAGCTACTGACTGAATGAAAGGAGCTGGCATCTCACTCTCTTTGAATCTTCTTTATCATGCTAGGATTAACAGGAAAAAGCTAAAAATTTCAGAATTGCACCGTGCAATGTGGAGATATTACTGTTTGTGCATTTACAATATTCATTGATTTTTGCCATTGAAAAACATGTTTTTCATATACCAGAAATGTTTGAAGCTACTGACTGAATGAAAGGAGCTGGCATCTCACTCTCTTTGAATCTTCTTTATCATGCTAGGATTAGCAGGAAAAAGCAAAAAATTTCAGAATTGCACCTTGCAATGTGGAGATATTACTGTTTGTGCATTTACAATATTCATTGATTTTTGCCATTGAAAAACATGTTTTTCATATACCAGAAATGTTTGAAGCTACTGACTGAATGAAAGGAGCTGGCATCTCACTCTCTTTGAATCTTCTTTATCATGCTAGGATTAACAGGAAAAAGCTAAAAATTTCAGAATTGCACCTTGCAATGTGGAGATATTACTGTTTGTGCATTTACAATATTCATTGATTTTTGCCATTGAAAAACATGTTTTTCATATACCAGAAATGTTTGAAGCTACTGACTGAATGAAAGGAGCTGGCATCTCACTCTCTTTGAATCTTCTTTATCATGCTAGGATTAGCAGGAAAAAGCAAAAAATTTCAGAATTGCACCTTGCAATGTGGAGATATTACTGTTTGTGCATTTACAATATTCATTGATTTTTGCCATTGAAAAACATGTTTTTCATATGCCAGAAATGTTTGAAGCTACTGACTGAATGAAAGGAGCTGGCATCTCACTCTCTTTGAATCTTCTTTATCATGCTAGGATTAACAGGGAAAAAGCAAAAAATTTCAGAATTGCACCTTGCAATGTGGAGATATTTTGTGCATTTACAATATTCATTGATTTTTGCCATTGAAAAACATGTTTTTCATATACCAGAAATGTTTGAAGCTACTGACTGAATGAAAGGAGCTGGCATCTCACTCTCTTTGAATCTTCTTTATCATGCTAGGATTAGCAGGAAAAAGCAAAAAATTTCAGACAGAATTGCACCTTGCAATGTGGAGATATTACTGTGTGCATTTACAATATTCATTGATTTTTGCCATTGAAAAACATGTTTTTCATATACCAGAAATGTTTGAAGCTACTGACTGAATGAAAGGAGCTGGCATCTCACTCTCTTTGAATCTTCTTTATCATGCTACGATTAGCAGGAAAAAGCAAAAAATTTCAGAATTGCACCTTGCAATGTGGAGATATTACTGTTTGTGCATTTACAATATTCATTGATTTTTGCCATTGAAAAACATGTTTTTCATATACCAGAAATGTTTGAAGCTACTGACTGAATGAAAGGAGCTGGCATCTCACTCTCTTTGAATCTTCTTTATCATGCTAGGATTAACAGGAAAAAGCTAAAAATTTCAGAATTGCACCTTGCAATGTGGAGATATTACTGTTTGTGCATTTACAATATTCATTGATTTTTGCCATTGAAAAACATGTTTTTCATATACCAGAAATGTTTGAAGCTACTGACTGAATGAAAGGAGCTGGCATCTCACTCTCTTTGAATCTTCTTTATCATGCTAGGATTAGCAGGAAAAAGCAAAAAATTTCAGAATTGCACCTTGCAATGTGGAGATATTACTGTTTGTGCATTTACAATATTCATTGATTTTTGCCATTGAAAAACATGTTTTTCATATGCCAGAAATGTTTGAAGCTACTGACTGAATGAAAGGAGCTGGCATCTCACTCTCTTTGAATCTTCTTTATCATGCTAGGATTAACAGGAAAAAGCAAAAAATTTCAGAATTGCACCTTGCAATGTGGAGATATTACTGTTTGTGCATTTACAATATTCATTGATTTTTGCCATTGAAAAACATGTTTTTCATATACCAGAAATGTTTGAAGCTACTGACTGAATGAAAGGAGCTGGCATCTCACTCTCTTTGAATCTTCTTTATCATGCTAGGATTAGCAGGAAAAAGCAAAAAATTTCAGAATTGCACCTTGCAATGTGGAGATATTACTGTTGTGCATTTACAATATTCATTGATTTTTGCCATTGAAAAACATGTTTTTCATATACCAGAAATGTTTGAAGCTACTGACTGAATGAAAGGAGCTGGCATCTCACTCTCTTTGAATCTTCTTTATCATGCTAGGATTAGCAGGAAAAAGCAAAAAATTTCAGAATTGCACCTTGCAATGTGGAGATATTACTGTTTGTGCATTTACAATATTCATTGATTTTTGCCATTGAAAAACATGTTTTTCATATACCAGAAATGTTTGAAGCTACTGACTGAATGAAAGGAGCTGGCATCTCACTCTCTTTGAATATCATGCTAGGATTAACAGGAAAAAGCTAAAAATTTCAGAATTGCACCGTGCAATGTGGAGATATTACTGTTTGTGCATTTACAATATTCATTGATTTTTGCCATTGAAAAACATGTTTTTCATATACCAGAAATGTTTGAAGCTACTGACTGAATGAAAGGAGCTGGCATCTCACTCTCTTTGAATCTTCTTTATCATGCTAGGATTAGCAGGAAAAAGCAAAAAATTTCAGAATTGCACCTTGCAATGTGGAGATATTACTGTTTGTGCATTTACAATATTCATTGATTTTTGCCATTGAAAAACATGTTTTTCATATACCAGAAATGTTTGAAGCTACTGACTGAATGAAAGGAGCTGGCATCTCACTCTCTTTGAATCTTCTTTATCATGCTAGGATTAACAGGAAAAAGCTAAAAATTTCAGAATTGCACCGTGCAATGTGGAGATATTACTGTTTGTGCATTTACAATATTCATTGATTTTTGCCATTGAAAAACATGTTTTTCATATACCAGAAATGTTTGAAGCTACTGACTGAATGAAAGGAGCTGGCATCTCACTCTCTTTGAATCTTCTTTATCATGCTAGGATTAGCAGGAAAAAGCAAAAAAATTCAGAATTGCACCTTGCAATGTGGAGATATTACTGTTTGTGCATTTACAATATTCATTGATTTTTGCCATTGAAAAACATGTTTTTCATATACCAGAAATGTTTGAAGCTACTGACTGAATGAAAGGAGCTGGCATCTCACTCTCTTTGAATCTTCTTTATCATGCTAGGATTAACAGGAAAAAGCAAAAAATTTCAGAATTGCACCTTGCAATGTGGAGATATTACTGTTTGTGCATTTACAATATTCATTGATTTTTGCCATTGAAAAACATGTTTTTCATATACCAGAAATGTTTGAAGCTACTGACTGAATGAAAGGAGCTGGCATCTCACTCTCTTTGAATCTTCTTTATCATGCTAGGATTAACAGGAAAAAGCTAAAAATTTCAGAATTGCACCGTGCAATGTGGAGATATTACTGTTTGTGCATTTACAATATTCATTGATTTTTGCCATTGAAAAACATGTTTTTCATATACCAGAAATGTTTGAAGCTACTGACTGAATGAAAGGAGCTGGCATCTCACTCTCTTTGAATCTTCTTTATCATGCTAGGATTAGCAGGAAAAAGCAAAAAATTTCAGAATTGCACCTTGCAATGTGGAGATATTACTGTTTGTGCATTTACAATATTCATTGATTTTTGCCATTGAAAAACATGTTTTTCATATACCAGAAATGTTTGAAGCTACTGACTGAATGAAAGGAGCTGGCATCTCACTCTCTTTGAATCTTCTTTATCATGCTAGGATTAACAGGAAAAAGCTAAAAATTTCAGAATTGCACCGTGCAATGTGGAGATATTACTGTTTGTGCATTTACAATATTCATTGATTTTTGCCATTGAAAAACATGTTTTTCATATACCAGAAATGTTTGAAGCTACTGACTGAATGAAAGGAGCTGGCATCTCACTCTCTTTGAATCTTCTTTATCATGCTAGGATTAGCAGGAAAAAGCAAAAAATTTCAGAATTGCACCTTGCAATGTGGAGATATTACTGTTTGTGCATTTACAATATTCATTGATTTTTGCCATTGAAAAACATGTTTTTCATATACCAGAAATGTTTGAAGCTACTGACTGAATGAAAGGAGCTGGCATCTCACTCTCTTTGAATCTTCTTTATCATGCTAGGATTAACAGGAAAAAGCAAAAAATTTCAGAATTGCACCTTGCAATGTGGAGATATTACTGTTTGTGCATTTACAATATTCATTGATTTTTGCCATTGAAAAACATGTTTTTCATATACCAGAAATGTTTGAAGCTACTGACTGAATGAAAGGAGCTGGCATCTCACTCTCTTTGAATCTTCTTTATCATGCTAGGATTAACAGGAAAAAGCTAAAAATTTCAGAATTGCACCGTGCAATGTGGAGATATTACTGTTTGTGCATTTACAATATTCATTGATTTTTGCCATTGAAAAACATGTTTTTCATATACCAGAAATGTTTGAAGCTACTGACTGAATGAAAGGAGCTGGCATCTCACTCTCTTTGAATCTTCTTTATCATGCTAGGATTAGCAGGAAAAAGCAAAAAATTTCAGAATTGCACCTTGCAATGTGGAGATATTACTGTTTGTGCATTTACAATATTCATTGATTTTTGCCATTGAAAAACATGTTTTTCATATACCAGAAATGTTTGAAGCTACTGACTGAATGAAAGGAGCTGGCATCTCACTCTCTTTGAATCTTCTTTATCATGCTAGGATTAACAGGAAAAAGCTAAAAATTTCAGAATTGCACCGTGCAATGTGGAGATATTACTGTTTGTGCATTTACAATATTCATTGATTTTTGCCATTGAAAAACATGTTTTTCATATACCAGAAATGTTTGAAGCTACTGACTGAATGAAAGGAGCTGGCATCTCACTCTCTTTGAATCTTCTTTATCATGCTAGGATTAGCAGGAAAAAGCAAAAAATTTCAGAATTGCACCTTGCAATGTGGAGATATTACTGTTTGTGCATTTACAATATTCATTGATTTTTGCCATTGAAAAACATGTTTTTCATATACCAGAAATGTTTGAAGCTACTGACTGAATGAAAGGAGCTGGCATCTCACTCTCTTTGAATCTTCTTTATCATGCTAGGATTAACAGGAAAAAGCTAAAAATTTCAGAATTGCACCGTGCAATGTGGAGATATTACTGTTTGTGCATTTACAATATTCATTGATTTTTGCCATTGAAAAACATGTTTTTCATATACCAGAAATGTTTGAAGCTACTGACTGAATGAAAGGAGCTGGCATCTCACTCTCTTTGAATCTTCTTTATCATGCTAGGATTAGCAGGAAAAAGCAAAAAATTTCAGAATTGCACCTTGCAATGTGGAGATATTACTGTTTGTGCATTTACAATATTCATTGATTTTTGCCATTGAAAAACATGTTTTTCATATACCAGAAATGTTTGAAGCTACTGACTGAATGAAAGGAGCTGGCATCTCACTCTCTTTGAATCTTCTTTATCATGCTAGGATTAACAGGAAAAAGCAAAAAATTTCAGAATTGCACCTTGCAATGTGGAGATATTACTGTTTGTGCATTTACAATATTCATTGATTTTTGCCATTGAAAAACATGTTTTTCATATACCAGAAATGTTTGAAGCTACTGACTGAATGAAAGGAGCTGGCATCTCACTCTCTTTGAATCTTCTTTATCATGCTAGGATTAACAGGAAAAAGCTAAAAATTTCAGAATTGCACCGTGCAATGTGGAGATATTACTGTTTGTGCATTTACAATATTCATTGATTTTTGCCATTGAAAAACATGTTTTTCATATACCAGAAATGTTTGAAGCTACTGACTGAATGAAAGGAGCTGGCATCTCACTCTCTTTGAATCTTCTTTATCATGCTAGGATTAGCAGGAAAAAGCAAAAAATTTCAGAATTGCACCTTGCAATGTGGAGATATTACTGTTTGTGCATTTACAATATTCATTGATTTTTGCCATTGAAAAACATGTTTTTCATATACCAGAAATGTTTGAAGCTACTGACTGAATGAAAGGAGCTGGCATCTCACTCTCTTTGAATCTTCTTTATCATGCTAGGATTAACAGGAAAAAGCTAAAAATTTCAGAATTGCACCGTGCAATGTGGAGATATTACTGTTTGTGCATTTACAATATTCATTGATTTTTGCCATTGAAAAACATGTTTTTCATATACCAGAAATGTTTGAAGCTACTGACTGAATGAAAGGAGCTGGCATCTCACTCTCTTTGAATCTTCTTTATCATGCTAGGATTAGCAGGAAAAAGCAAAAAATTTCAGAATTGCACCTTGCAATGTGGAGATATTACTGTTTGTGCATTTACAATATTCATTGATTTTTGCCATTGAAAAACATGTTTTTCATATACCAGAAATGTTTGAAGCTACTGACTGAATGAAAGGAGCTGGCATCTCACTCTCTTTGAATCTTCTTTATCATGCTAGGATTAACAGGAAAAAGCTAAAAATTTCAGAATTGCACCGTGCAATGTGGAGATATTACTGTTTGTGCATTTACAATATTCATTGATTTTTGCCATTGAAAAACATGTTTTTCATATACCAGAAATGTTTGAAGCTACTGACTGAATGAAAGGAGCTGGCATCTCACTCTCTTTGAATCTTCTTTATCATGCTAGGATTAGCAGGAAAAAGCAAAAAATTTCAGAATTGCACCTTGCAATGTGGAGATATTACTGTTTGTGCATTTACAATATTCATTGATTTTTGCCATTGAAAAACATGTTTTTCATATACCAGAAATGTTTGAAGCTACTGACTGAATGAAAGGAGCTGGCATCTCACTCTCTTTGAATCTTCTTTATCATGCTAGGATTAACAGGAAAAAGCTAAAAATTTCAGAATTGCACCGTGCAATGTGGAGATATTACTGTTTGTGCATTTACAATATTCATTGATTTTTGCCATTGAAAAACATGTTTTTCATATACCAGAAATGTTTGAAGCTACTGACTGAATGAAAGGAGCTGGCATCTCACTCTCTTTGAATCTTCTTTATCATGCTAGGATTAGCAGGAAAAAGCAAAAAATTTCAGAATTGCACCTTGCAATGTGGAGATATTACTGTTTGTGCATTTACAATATTCATTGATTTTTGCCATTGAAAAACATGTTTTTCATATACCAGAAATGTTTGAAGCTACTGACTGAATGAAAGGAGCTGGCATCTCACTCTCTTTGAATCTTCTTTATCATGCTAGGATTAACAGGAAAAAGCAAAAAATTTCAGAATTGCACCTTGCAATGTGGAGATATTACTGTTTGTGCATTTACAATATTCATTGATTTTTGCCATTGAAAAACATGTTTTTCATATACCAGAAATGTTTGAAGCTACTGACTGAATGAAAGGAGCTGGCATCTCACTCTCTTTGAATCTTCTTTATCATGCTAGGATTAACAGGAAAAAGCTAAAAATTTCAGAATTGCACCGTGCAATGTGGAGATATTACTGTTTGTGCATTTACAATATTCATTGATTTTTGCCATTGAAAAACATGTTTTTCATATACCAGAAATGTTTGAAGCTACTGACTGAATGAAAGGAGCTGGCATCTCACTCTCTTTGAATCTTCTTTATCATGCTAGGATTAGCAGGAAAAAGCAAAAAATTTCAGAATTGCACCTTGCAATGTGGAGATATTACTGTTTGTGCATTTACAATATTCATTGATTTTTGCCATTGAAAAACATGTTTTTCATATACCAGAAATGTTTGAAGCTACTGACTGAATGAAAGGAGCTGGCATCTCACTCTCTTTGAATCTTCTTTATCATGCTAGGATTAACAGGAAAAAGCAAAAAATTTCAGAATTGCACCTTGCAATGTGGAGATATTACTGTTTGTGCATTTACAATATTCATTGATTTTTGCCATTGAAAAACATGTTTTTCATATACCAGAAATGTTTGAAGCTACTGACTGAATGAAAGGAGCTGGCATCTCACTCTCTTTGAATCTTCTTTATCATGCTAGGATTAACAGGAAAAAGCTAAAAATTTCAGAATTGCACCGTGCAATGTGGAGATATTACTGTTTGTGCATTTACAATATTCATTGATTTTTGCCATTGAAAAACATGTTTTTCATATACCAGAAATGTTTGAAGCTACTGACTGAATGAAAGGAGCTGGCATCTCACTCTCTTTGAATCTTCTTTATCATGCTAGGATTAGCAGGAAAAAGCAAAAAATTTCAGAATTGCACCTTGCAATGTGGAGATATTACTGTTTGTGCATTTACAATATTCATTGATTTTTGCCATTGAAAAACATGTTTTTCATATACCAGAAATGTTTGAAGCTACTGACTGAATGAAAGGAGCTGGCATCTCACTCTCTTTGAATCTTCTTTATCATGCTAGGATTAACAGGAAAAAGCTAAAAATTTCAGAATTGCACCTTGCAATGTGGAGATATTACTGTTTGTGCATTTACAATATTCATTGATTTTTGCCATTGAAAAACATGTTTTTCATATACCAGAAATGTTTGAAGCTACTGACTGAATGAAAGGAGCTGGCATCTCACTCTCTTTGAATCTTCTTTATCATGCTAGGATTAGCAGGAAAAAGCAAAAAATTTCAGAATTGCACCTTGCAATGTGGAGATATTACTGTTTGTGCATTTACAATATTCATTGTTTTTTGCCATTGAAAAACATGTTTTTCATATGCCAGAAATGTTTGAAGCTACTGACTGAATGAAAGGAGCTGGCATCTCACTCTCTTTGAATCTTCTTTATCATGCTAGGATTAACAGGAAAAAGCAAAAAATTTCAGAATTGCACCTTGCAATGTGGAGATATTACTGTTTGTGCATTTACAATATTCATTGATTTTTGCCATTGAAAAACATGTTTTTCATATACCAGAAATGTTTGAAGCTACTGACTGAATGAAAGGAGCTGGCATCTCACTCTCTTTGAATCTTCTTTATCATGCTAGGATTAGCAGGAAAAAGCAAAAAATTTCAGAATTGCACCTTGCAATGTGGAGATATTACTGTGTGCATTTACAATATTCATTGATTTTTGCCATTGAAAAACATGTTTTTCATATACCAGAAATGTTTGAAGCTACTGACTGAATGAAAGGAGCTGGCATCTCACTCTCTTTGAATCTTCTTTATCATGCTAGGATTAGCAGGAAAAAGCAAAAAATTTCAGAATTGCACCTTGCAATGTGGAGATATTACTGTTTGTGCATTTACAATATTCATTGATTTTTGCCATTGAAAAACATGTTTTTCATATACCAGAAATGTTTGAAGCTACTGACTGAATGAAAGGAGCTGGCATCTCACTCTCTTTGAATCTTCTTTATCATGCTAGGATTAGCAGGAAAAAGCAAAAAAATTCAGAATTGCACCTTGCAATGTGGAGATATTACTGTTTGTGCATTTACAATATTCATTGATTTTTGCCATTGAAAAACATGTTTTTCATATACCAGAAATGTTTGAAGCTACTGACTGAATGAAAGGAGCTGGCATCTCACTCTCTTTGAATCTTCTTTATCATGCTAGGATTAACAGGAAAAAGCTAAAAATTTCAGAATTGCACCGTGCAATGTGGAGATATTACTGTTTGTGCATTTACAATATTCATTGATTTTTGCCATTGAAAAACATGTTTTTCATATACCAGAAATGTTTGAAGCTACTGACTGAATGAAAGGAGCTGGCATCTCACTCTCTTTGAATCTTCTTTATCATGCTAGGATTAGCAGGAAAAAGCAAAAAATTTCAGAATTGCACCTTGCAATGTGGAGATATTACTGTTTGTGCATTTACAATATTCATTGATTTTTGCCATTGAAAAACATGTTTTTCATATACCAGAAATGTTTGAAGCTACTGACTGAATGAAAGGAGCTGGCATCTCACTCTCTTTGAATCTTCTTTATCATGCTAGGATTAACAGGAAAAAGCAAAAAATTTCAGAATTGCACCTTGCAATGTGGAGATATTACTGTTTGTGCATTTACAATATTCATTGATTTTTGCCATTGAAAAACATGTTTTTCATATACCAGAAATGTTTGAAGCTACTGACTGAATGAAAGGAGCTGGCATCTCACTCTCTTTGAATCTTCTTTATCATGCTAGGATTAACAGGAAAAAGCTAAAAATTTCAGAATTGCACCGTGCAATGTGGAGATATTACTGTTTGTGCATTTACAATATTCATTGATTTTTGCCATTGAAAAACATGTTTTTCATATACCAGAAATGTTTGAAGCTACTGACTGAATGAAAGGAGCTGGCATCTCACTCTCTTTGAATCTTCTTTATCATGCTAGGATTAGCAGGAAAAAGCAAAAAATTTCAGAATTGCACCTTGCAATGTGGAGATATTACTGTTTGTGCATTTACAATATTCATTGATTTTTGCCATTGAAAAACATGTTTTTCATATACCAGAAATGTTTGAAGCTACTGACTGAATGAAAGGAGCTGGCATCTCACTCTCTTTGAATCTTCTTTATCATGCTAGGATTAACAGGAAAAAGCAAAAAATTTCAGAATTGCACCTTGCAATGTGGAGATATTACTGTTTGTGCATTTACAATATTCATTGATTTTTGCCATTGAAAAACATGTTTTTCATATACCAGAAATGTTTGAAGCTACTGACTGAATGAAAGGAGCTGGCATCTCACTCTCTTTGAATCTTCTTTATCATGCTAGGATTAACAGGAAAAAGCTAAAAATTTCAGAATTGCACCGTGCAATGTGGAGATATTACTGTTTGTGCATTTACAATATTCATTGATTTTTGCCATTGAAAAACATGTTTTTCATATACCAGAAATGTTTGAAGCTACTGACTGAATGAAAGGAGCTGGCATCTCACTCTCTTTGAATCTTCTTTATCATGCTAGGATTAGCAGGAAAAAGCAAAAAATTTCAGAATTGCACCTTGCAATGTGGAGATATTACTGTTTGTGCATTTACAATATTCATTGATTTTTGCCATTGAAAAACATGTTTTTCATATACCAGAAATGTTTGAAGCTACTGACTGAATGAAAGGAGCTGGCATCTCACTCTCTTTGAATCTTCTTTATCATGCTAGGATTAACAGGAAAAAGCTAAAAATTTCAGAATTGCACCTTGCAATGTGGAGATATTACTGTTTGTGCATTTACAATATTCATTGATTTTTGCCATTGAAAAACATGTTTTTCATATACCAGAAATGTTTGAAGCTACTGACTGAATGAAAGGAGCTGGCATCTCACTCTCTTTGAATCTTCTTTATCATGCTAGGATTAGCAGGAAAAAGCAAAAAATTTCAGAATTGCACCTTGCAATGTGGAGATATTACTGTTTGTGCATTTACAATATTCATTGATTTTTGCCATTGAAAAACATGTTTTTCATATGCCAGAAATGTTTGAAGCTACTGACTGAATGAAAGGAGCTGGCATCTCACTCTCTTTGAATCTTCTTTATCATGCTAGGATTAACAGGAAAAAGCAAAAAATTTCAGAATTGCACCTTGCAATGTGGAGATATTACTGTTTGTGCATTTACAATATTCATTGATTTTTGCCATTGAAAAACATGTTTTTCATATACCAGAAATGTTTGAAGCTACTGACTGAATGAAAGGAGCTGGCATCTCACTCTCTTTGAATATCATGCTAGGATTAACAGGAAAAAGCTAAAAATTTCAGAATTGCACCGTGCAATGTGGAGATATTACTGTTTGTGCATTTACAATATTCATTGATTTTTGCCATTGAAAAACATGTTTTTCATATACCAGAAATGTTTGAAGCTACTGACTGAATGAAAGGAGCTGGCATCTCACTCTCTTTGAATCTTCTTTATCATGCTAGGATTAACAGGAAAAAGCTAAAAATTTCAGAATTGCACCGTGCAATGTGGAGATATTACTGTTTGTGCATTTACAATATTCATTGATTTTTGCCATTGAAAAACATGTTTTTCATATACCAGAAATGTTTGAAGCTACTGACTGAATGAAAGGAGCTGGCATCTCACTCTCTTTGAATCTTCTTTATCATGCTAGGATTAGCAGGAAAAAGCAAAAAATTTCAGAATTGCACCTTGCAATGTGGAGATATTACTGTTTGTGCATTTACAATATTCATTGATTTTTGCCATTGAAAAACATGTTTTTCATATACCAGAAATGTTTGAAGCTACTGACTGAATGAAAGGAGCTGGCATCTCACTCTCTTTGAATCTTCTTTATCATGCTAGGATTAGCAGGAAAAAGCAAAAAAATTCAGAATTGCACCTTGCAATGTGGAGATATTACTGTTTGTGCATTTACAATATTCATTGATTTTTGCCATTGAAAAACATGTTTTTCATATACCAGAAATGTTTGAAGCTACTGACTGAATGAAAGGAGCTGGCATCTCACTCTCTTTGAATCTTCTTTATCATGCTAGGATTAACAGGAAAAAGCTAAAAATTTCAGAATTGCACCGTGCAATGTGGAGATATTACTGTTTGTGCATTTACAATATTCATTGATTTTTGCCATTGAAAAACATGTTTTTCATATACCAGAAATGTTTGAAGCTACTGACTGAATGAAAGGAGCTGGCATCTCACTCTCTTTGAATCTTCTTTATCATGCTAGGATTAGCAGGAAAAAGCAAAAAATTTCAGAATTGCACTATGCAATGTGGAGATATTACTGTTTGTGCATTTACAATATTCATTGATTTTTGCCATTGAAAAACATGTTTTTCATATACCAGAAATGTTTGAAGCTACTGACTGAATGAAAGGAGCTGGCATCTCACTCTCTTTGAATCTTCTTTATCATGCTAGGATTAACAGGAAAAAGCAAAAAATTTCAGAATTGCACCTTGCAATGTGGAGATATTACTGTTTGTGCATTTACAATATTCATTGATTTTTGCCATTGAAAAACATGTTTTTCATATACCAGAAATGTTTGAAGCTACTGACTGAATGAAAGGAGCTGGCATCTCACTCTCTTTGAATCTTCTTTATCATGCTAGGATTAACAGGAAAAAGCTAAAAATTTCAGAATTGCACCGTGCAATGTGGAGATATTACTGTTTGTGCATTTACAATATTCATTGATTTTTGCCATTGAAAAACATGTTTTTCATATACCAGAAATGTTTGAAGCTACTGACTGAATGAAAGGAGCTGGCATCTCACTCTCTTTGAATCTTCTTTATCATGCTAGGATTAGCAGGAAAAAGCAAAAAATTTCAGAATTGCACCTTGCAATGTGGAGATATTACTGTTTGTGCATTTACAATATTCATTGATTTTTGCCATTGAAAAACATGTTTTTCATATACCAGAAATGTTTGAAGCTACTGACTGAATGAAAGGAGCTGGCATCTCACTCTCTTTGAATCTTCTTTATCATGCTAGGATTAACAGGAAAAAGCAAAAAATTTCAGAATTGCACCTTGCAATGTGGAGATATTACTGTTTGTGCATTTACAATATTCATTGATTTTTGCCATTGAAAAACATGTTTTTCATATACCAGAAATGTTTGAAGCTACTGACTGAATGAAAGGAGCTGGCATCTCACTCTCTTTGAATCTTCTTTATCATGCTAGGATTAACAGGAAAAAGCTAAAAATTTCAGAATTGCACCGTGCAATGTGGAGATATTACTGTTTGTGCATTTACAATATTCATTGATTTTTGCCATTGAAAAACATGTTTTTCATATACCAGAAATGTTTGAAGCTACTGACTGAATGAAAGGAGCTGGCATCTCACTCTCTTTGAATCTTCTTTATCATGCTAGGATTAGCAGGAAAAAGCAAAAAATTTCAGAATTGCACCTTGCAATGTGGAGATATTACTGTTTGTGCATTTACAATATTCATTGATTTTTGCCATTGAAAAACATGTTTTTCATATACCAGAAATGTTTGAAGCTACTGACTGAATGAAAGGAGCTGGCATCTCACTCTCTTTGAATCTTCTTTATCATGCTAGGATTAGCAGGAAAAAGCAAAAAATTTCAGAATTGCACCTTGCAATGTGGAGATATTACTGTTTGTGCATTTACAATATTCATTGATTTTTGCCATTGAAAAACATGTTTTTCATATACCAGAAATGTTTGAAGCTACTGACTGAATGAAAGGAGCTGGCATCTCACTCTCTTTGAATCTTCTTTATCATGCTAGGATTAGCAGGAAAAAGCAAAAAAATTCAGAATTGCACCTTGCAATGTGGAGATATTACTGTTTGTGCATTTACAATATTCATTGATTTTTGCCATTGAAAAACATGTTTTTCATATACCAGAAATGTTTGAAGCTACTGACTGAATGAAAGGAGCTGGCATCTCACTCTCTTTGAATCTTCTTTATCATGCTAGGATTAACAGGAAAAAGCTAAAAATTTCAGAATTGCACCGTGCAATGTGGAGATATTACTGTTTGTGCATTTACAATATTCATTGATTTTTGCCATTGAAAAACATGTTTTTCATATACCAGAAATGTTTGAAGCTACTGACTGAATGAAAGGAGCTGGCATCTCACTCTCTTTGAATCTTCTTTATCATGCTAGGATTAGCAGGAAAAAGCAAAAAATTTCAGAATTGCACTATGCAATGTGGAGATATTACTGTTTGTGCATTTACAATATTCATTGATTTTTGCCATTGAAAAACATGTTTTTCATATACCAGAAATGTTTGAAGCTACTGACTGAATGAAAGGAGCTGGCATCTCACTCTCTTTGAATCTTCTTTATCATGCTAGGATTAACAGGAAAAAGCAAAAAATTTCAGAATTGCACCTTGCAATGTGGAGATATTACTGTTTGTGCATTTACAATATTCATTGATTTTTGCCATTGAAAAACATGTTTTTCATATACCAGAAATGTTTGAAGCTACTGACTGAATGAAAGGAGCTGGCATCTCACTCTCTTTGAATCTTCTTTATCATGCTAGGATTAACAGGAAAAAGCTAAAAATTTCAGAATTGCACCGTGCAATGTGGAGATATTACTGTTTGTGCATTTACAATATTCATTGATTTTTGCCATTGAAAAACATGTTTTTCATATACCAGAAATGTTTGAAGCTACTGACTGAATGAAAGGAGCTGGCATCTCACTCTCTTTGAATCTTCTTTATCATGCTAGGATTAGCAGGAAAAAGCAAAAAATTTCAGAATTGCACCTTGCAATGTGGAGATATTACTGTTTGTGCATTTACAATATTCATTGATTTTTGCCATTGAAAAACATGTTTTTCATATACCAGAAATGTTTGAAGCTACTGACTGAATGAAAGGAGCTGGCATCTCACTCTCTTTGAATCTTCTTTATCATGCTAGGATTAACAGGAAAAAGCAAAAAATTTCAGAATTGCACCTTGCAATGTGGAGATATTACTGTTTGTGCATTTACAATATTCATTGATTTTTGCCATTGAAAAACATGTTTTTCATATACCAGAAATGTTTGAAGCTACTGACTGAATGAAAGGAGCTGGCATCTCACTCTCTTTGAATCTTCTTTATCATGCTAGGATTAACAGGAAAAAGCTAAAAATTTCAGAATTGCACCGTGCAATGTGGAGATATTACTGTTTGTGCATTTACAATATTCATTGATTTTTGCCATTGAAAAACATGTTTTTCATATACCAGAAATGTTTGAAGCTACTGACTGAATGAAAGGAGCTGGCATCTCACTCTCTTTGAATCTTCTTTATCATGCTAGGATTAGCAGGAAAAAGCAAAAAATTTCAGAATTGCACCTTGCAATGTGGAGATATTACTGTTTGTGCATTTACAATATTCATTGATTTTTGCCATTGAAAAACATGTTTTTCATATACCAGAAATGTTTGAAGCTACTGACTGAATGAAAGGAGCTGGCATCTCACTCTCTTTGAATCTTCTTTATCATGCTAGGATTAACAGGAAAAAGCTAAAAATTTCAGAATTGCACCTTGCAATGTGGAGATATTACTGTTTGTGCATTTACAATATTCATTGATTTTTGCCATTGAAAAACATGTTTTTCATATACCAGAAATGTTTGAAGCTACTGACTGAATGAAAGGAGCTGGCATCTCACTCTCTTTGAATCTTCTTTATCATGCTAGGATTAGCAGGAAAAAGCAAAAAATTTCAGAATTGCACCTTGCAATGTGGAGATATTACTGTTTGTGCATTTACAATATTCATTGATTTTTGCCATTGAAAAACATGTTTTTCATATGCCAGAAATGTTTGAAGCTACTGACTGAATGAAAGGAGCTGGCATCTCACTCTCTTTGAATCTTCTTTATCATGCTAGGATTAACAGGAAAAAGCAAAAAATTTCAGAATTGCACCTTGCAATGTGGAGATATTACTGTTTGTGCATTTACAATATTCATTGATTTTTGCCATTGAAAAACATGTTTTTCATATACCAGAAATGTTTGAAGCTACTGACTGAATGAAAGGAGCTGGCATCTCACTCTCTTTGAATATCATGCTAGGATTAACAGGAAAAAGCTAAAAATTTCAGAATTGCACCGTGCAATGTGGAGATATTACTGTTTGTGCATTTACAATATTCATTGATTTTTGCCATTGAAAAACATGTTTTTCATATACCAGAAATGTTTGAAGCTACTGACTGAATGAAAGGAGCTGGCATCTCACTCTCTTTGAATCTTCTTTATCATGCTAGGATTAGCAGGAAAAAGCAAAAAATTTCAGAATTGCACCTTGCAATGTGGAGATATTACTGTTTGTGCATTTACAATATTCATTGATTTTTGCCATTGAAAAACATGTTTTTCATATACCAGAAATGTTTGAAGCTACTGACTGAATGAAAGGAGCTGGCATCTCACTCTCTTTGAATCTTCTTTATCATGCTAGGATTAACAGGAAAAAGCTAAAAATTTCAGAATTGCACCGTGCAATGTGGAGATATTACTGTTTGTGCATTTACAATATTCATTGATTTTTGCCATTGAAAAACATGTTTTTCATATACCAGAAATGTTTGAAGCTACTGACTGAATGAAAGGAGCTGGCATCTCACTCTCTTTGAATCTTCTTTATCATGCTAGGATTAGCAGGAAAAAGCAAAAAAATTCAGAATTGCACCTTGCAATGTGGAGATATTACTGTTTGTGCATTTACAATATTCATTGATTTTTGCCATTGAAAAACATGTTTTTCATATACCAGAAATGTTTGAAGCTACTGACTGAATGAAAGGAGCTGGCATCTCACTCTCTTTGAATCTTCTTTATCATGCTAGGATTAACAGGAAAAAGCAA
>NW_027371927.1:0-20765 GCF_046119375.1 Phyllobates terribilis
TGATTTTTGCCATTGAAAAACATGTTTTTCATATACCAGAAATGTTTGAAGCTACTGACTGAATGAAAGGAGCTGGCATCTCACTCTCTTTGAATCTTCTTTATCATGCTAGGATTAACAGGAAAAAGCAAAAAATTTCAGAATTGCACCTTGCAATGTGGAGATATTACTGTTTGTGCATTTACAATATTCATTGATTTTTGCCATTGAAAAACATGTTTTTCATATACCAGAAATGTTTGAAGCTACTGACTGAATGAAAGGAGCTGGCATCTCACTCTCTTTGAATCTTCTTTATCATGCTAGGATTAACAGGAAAAAGCAAAAAATTTCAGAATTGCACCTTGCAATGTGGAGATATTACTGTTTGTGCATTTACAATATTCATTGATTTTTGCCATTGAAAAACATGTTTTTCATATACCAGAAATGTTTGAAGCTACTGACTGAATGAAAGGAGCTGGCATCTCACTCTCTTTGAATCTTCTTTATCATGCTAGGATTAACAGGAAAAAGCAAAAAATTTCAGAATTGCACCTTGCAATGTGGAGATATTACTGTTTGTGCATTTACAATATTCATTGATTTTTGCCATTGAAAAACATGTTTTTCATATACCAGAAATGTTTGAAGCTACTGACTGAATGAAAGGAGCTGGCATCTCACTCTCTTTGAATCTTCTTTATCATGCTAGGATTAACAGGAAAAAGCTAAAAATTTCAGAATTGCACCGTGCAATGTGGAGATATTACTGTTTGTGCATTTACAATATTCATTGATTTTTGCCATTGAAAAACATGTTTTTCATATACCAGAAATGTTTGAAGCTACTGACTGAATGAAAGGAGCTGGCATCTCACTCTCTTTGAATCTTCTTTATCATGCTAGGATTAACAGGAAAAAGCTAAAAATTTCAGAATTGCACCGTGCAATGTGGAGATATTACTGTTTGTGCATTTACAATATTCATTGATTTTTGCCATTGAAAAACATGTTTTTCATATACCAGAAATGTTTGAAGCTACTGACTGAATGAAAGGAGCTGGCATCTCACTCTCTTTGAATCTTCTTTATCATGCTAGGATTAGCAGGAAAAAGCAAAAAATTTCAGAATTGCACCTTGCAATGTGGAGATATTACTGTTTGTGCATTTACAATATTCATTGATTTTTGCCATTGAAAAACATGTTTTTCATATACCAGAAATGTTTGAAGCTACTGACTGAATGAAAGGAGCTGGCATCTCACTCTCTTTGAATCTTCTTTATCATGCTAGGATTAACAGGAAAAAGCAAAAAATTTCAGAATTGCACCTTGCAATGTGGAGATATTACTGTTTGTGCATTTACAATATTCATTGATTTTTGCCATTGAAAAACATGTTTTTCATATACCAGAAATGTTTGAAGCTACTGACAATGAAAGGAGCTGGCATCTCACTCTCTTTGAATCTTCTTTATCATGCTAGGATTAACAGGAAAAAGCTAAAAATTTCAGAATTGCACCGTGCAATGTGGAGATATTACTGTTTGTGCATTTACAATATTCATTGATTTTTGCCATTGAAAAACATGTTTTTCATATACCAGAAATGTTTGAAGCTACTGACTGAATGAAAGGAGCTGGCATCTCACTCTCTTTGAATCTTCTTTATCATGCTAGGATTAGCAGGAAAAAGCAAAAAATTTCAGAATTGCACCTTGCAATGTGGAGATATTACTGTTTGTGCATTTACAATATTCATTGATTTTTGCCATTGAAAAACATGTTTTTCATATACCAGAAATGTTTGAAGCTACTGACTGAATGAAAGGAGCTGGCATCTCACTCTCTTTGAATCTTCTTTATCATGCTAGGATTAACAGGAAAAAGCTAAAAATTTCAGAATTGCACCGTGCAATGTGGAGATATTACTGTTTGTGCATTTACAATATTCATTGATTTTTGCCATTGAAAAACATGTTTTTCATATACCAGAAATGTTTGAAGCTACTGACTGAATGAAAGGAGCTGGCATCTCACTCTCTTTGAATCTTCTTTATCATGCTAGGATTAGCAGGAAAAAGCAAAAAATTTCAGAATTGCACCTTGCAATGTGGAGATATTACTGTTTGTGCATTTACAATATTCATTGATTTTTGCCATTGAAAAACATGTTTTTCATATACCAGAAATGTTTGAAGCTACTGACTGAATGAAAGGAGCTGGCATCTCACTCTCTTTGAATCTTCTTTATCATGCTAGGATTAACAGGAAAAAGCAAAAAATTTCAGAATTGCACCTTGCAATGTGGAGATATTACTGTTTGTGCATTTACAATATTCATTGATTTTTGCCATTGAAAAACATGTTTTTCATATACCAGAAATGTTTGAAGCTACTGACTGAATGAAAGGAGCTGGCATCTCACTCTCTTTGAATCTTCTTTATCATGCTAGGATTAACAGGAAAAAGCTAAAAATTTCAGAATTGCACCGTGCAATGTGGAGATATTACTGTTTGTGCATTTACAATATTCATTGATTTTTGCCATTGAAAAACATGTTTTTCATATACCAGAAATGTTTGAAGCTACTGACTGAATGAAAGGAGCTGGCATCTCACTCTCTTTGAATCTTCTTTATCATGCTAGGATTAGCAGGAAAAAGCAAAAAATTTCAGAATTGCACCTTGCAATGTGGAGATATTACTGTTTGTGCATTTACAATATTCATTGATTTTTGCCATTGAAAAACATGTTTTTCATATACCAGAAATGTTTGAAGCTACTGACTGAATGAAAGGAGCTGGCATCTCACTCTCTTTGAATCTTCTTTATCATGCTAGGATTAACAGGAAAAAGCTAAAAATTTCAGAATTGCACCGTGCAATGTGGAGATATTACTGTTTGTGCATTTACAATATTCATTGATTTTTGCCATTGAAAAACATGTTTTTCATATACCAGAAATGTTTGAAGCTACTGACTGAATGAAAGGAGCTGGCATCTCACTCTCTTTGAATCTTCTTTATCATGCTAGGATTAGCAGGAAAAAGCAAAAAATTTCAGAATTGCACCTTGCAATGTGGAGATATTACTGTTTGTGCATTTACAATATTCATTGATTTTTGCCATTGAAAAACATGTTTTTCATATACCAGAAATGTTTGAAGCTACTGACTGAATGAAAGGAGCTGGCATCTCACTCTCTTTGAATCTTCTTTATCATGCTAGGATTAGCAGGAAAAAGCAAAAAATTTCAGAATTGCACCTTGCAATGTGGAGATATTACTGTTTGTGCATTTACAATATTCATTGATTTTTGCCATTGAAAAACATGTTTTTCATATACCAGAAATGTTTGAAGCTACTGACTGAATGAAAGGAGCTGGCATCTCACTCTCTTTGAATCTTCTTTATCATGCTAGGATTAACAGGAAAAAGCAAAAAATTTCAGAATTGCACCTTGCAATGTGGAGATATTACTGTTTGTGCATTTACAATATTCATTGATTTTTGCCATTGAAAAACATGTTTTTCATATACCAGAAATGTTTGAAGCTACTGACTGAATGAAAGGAGCTGGCATCTCACTCTCTTTGAATCTTCTTTATCATGCTAGGATTAACAGGAAAAAGCTAAAAATTTCAGAATTGCACCGTGCAATGTGGAGATATTACTGTTTGTGCATTTACAATATTCATTGATTTTTGCCATTGAAAAACATGTTTTTCATATACCAGAAATGTTTGAAGCTACTGACTGAATGAAAGGAGCTGGCATCTCACTCTCTTTGAATCTTCTTTATCATGCTAGGATTAGCAGGAAAAAGCAAAAAATTTCAGAATTGCACCTTGCAATGTGGAGATATTACTGTTTGTGCATTTACAATATTCATTGATTTTTGCCATTGAAAAACATGTTTTTCATATACCAGAAATGTTTGAAGCTACTGACTGAATGAAAGGAGCTGGCATCTCACTCTCTTTGAATCTTCTTTATCATGCTAGGATTAACAGGAAAAAGCTAAAAATTTCAGAATTGCACCGCGCAATGTGGAGATATTACTGTTTGTGCATTTACAATATTCATTGATTTTTGCCATTGAAAAACATGTTTTTCATATACCAGAAATGTTTGAAGCTTCTGACTGAATGAAAGGAGCTGGCATCTCACTCTCTTTGAATCTTCTTTATCATGCTAGGATTAACAGGAAAAAGCAAAAAATTTCAGAATTGCACCGTGCAATGTGGAGATATTACTGTTTGTGCATTTACAATATTCATTGATTTTTGCCATTGAAAAACATGTTTTTCATATACCAGAAATGTTTGAAGCTACTGACTGAATGAAAGGAGCTGGCATCTCACTCTCTTTGAATCTTCTTTATCATGCTAGGATTAGCAGGAAAAAGCAAAAAATTCAGAATTGCACCTTGCAATGTGGAGATATTACTGTTTGTGCATTTACAATATTCATTGATTTTTGCCATTGAAAAACATGTTTTTCATATACCAGAAATGTTTGAAGCTACTGACTGAATGAAAGGAGCTGGCATCTCACTCTCTTTGAATCTTCTTTATCATGCTAGGATTAACAGGAAAAAGCAAAAAATTTCAGAATTGCACCTTGAAATGTGGAGATATTACTGTTTGTGCATTTACAATATTCATTGATTTTTGCCATTGAAAAACATGTTTTTCATATACCAGAAATGTTTGAAGCTACTGACTGAATGAAAGGAGCTGGCATCTCACTCTCTTTGAATCTTCTTTATCATGCTAGGATTAACAGGAAAAAGCTAAAAATTTCAGAATTGCACCGTGCAATGTGGAGATATTACTGTTTGTGCATTTACAATATTCATTGATTTTTGCCATTGAAAAACATGTTTTTCATATACCAGAAATGTTTGAAGCTACTGACTGAATGAAAGGAGCTGGCATCTCACTCTCTTTGAATCTTCTTTATCATGCTAGGATTAACAGGAAAAAGCTAAAAATTTCAGAATTGCACCGTGCAATGTGGAGATATTACTGTTTGTGCATTTACAATATTCATTGATTTTTGCCATTGAAAAACATGTTTTTCATATACCAGAAATGTTTGAAGCTACTGACTGAATGAAAGGAGCTGGCATCTCACTCTCTTTGAATCTTCTTTATCATGCTAGGATTAGCAGGAAAAAGCAAAAAATTTCAGAATTGCACCTTGCAATGTGGAGATATTACTGTTTGTGCATTTACAATATTCATTGATTTTTGCCATTGAAAAACATGTTTTTCATATACCAGAAATGTTTGAAGCTACTGACTGAATGAAAGGAGCTGGCATCTCACTCTCTTTGAATCTTCTTTATCATGCTAGGATTAACAGGAAAAAGCAAAAAATTTCAGAATTGCACCTTGCAATGTGGAGATATTACTGTTTGTGCATTTACAATATTCATTGATTTTTGCCATTGAAAAACATGTTTTTCATATACCAGAAATGTTTGAAGCTACTGACAATGAAAGGAGCTGGCATCTCACTCTCTTTGAATCTTCTTTATCATGCTAGGATTAACAGGAAAAAGCTAAAAATTTCAGAATTGCACCGTGCAATGTGGAGATATTACTGTTTGTGCATTTACAATATTCATTGATTTTTGCCATTGAAAAACATGTTTTTCATATACCAGAAATGTTTGAAGCTACTGACTGAATGAAAGGAGCTGGCATCTCACTCTCTTTGAATCTTCTTTATCATGCTAGGATTAGCAGGAAAAAGCAAAAAATTTCAGAATTGCACCTTGCAATGTGGAGATATTACTGTTTGTGCATTTACAATATTCATTGATTTTTGCCATTGAAAAACATGTTTTTCATATACCAGAAATGTTTGAAGCTACTGACTGAATGAAAGGAGCTGGCATCTCACTCTCTTTGAATCTTCTTTATCATGCTAGGATTAACAGGAAAAAGCTAAAAATTTCAGAATTGCACCGTGCAATGTGGAGATATTACTGTTTGTGCATTTACAATATTCATTGATTTTTGCCATTGAAAAACATGTTTTTCATATACCAGAAATGTTTGAAGCTACTGACTGAATGAAAGGAGCTGGCATCTCACTCTCTTTGAATCTTCTTTATCATGCTAGGATTAGCAGGAAAAAGCAAAAAATTTCAGAATTGCACCTTGCAATGTGGAGATATTACTGTTTGTGCATTTACAATATTCATTGATTTTTGCCATTGAAAAACATGTTTTTCATATACCAGAAATGTTTGAAGCTACTGACTGAATGAAAGGAGCTGGCATCTCACTCTCTTTGAATCTTCTTTATCATGCTAGGATTAACAGGAAAAAGCAAAAAATTTCAGAATTGCACCTTGCAATGTGGAGATATTACTGTTTGTGCATTTACAATATTCATTGATTTTTGCCATTGAAAAACATGTTTTTCATATACCAGAAATGTTTGAAGCTACTGACTGAATGAAAGGAGCTGGCATCTCACTCTCTTTGAATCTTCTTTATCATGCTAGGATTAACAGGAAAAAGCTAAAAATTTCAGAATTGCACCGTGCAATGTGGAGATATTACTGTTTGTGCATTTACAATATTCATTGATTTTTGCCATTGAAAAACATGTTTTTCATATACCAGAAATGTTTGAAGCTACTGACTGAATGAAAGGAGCTGGCATCTCACTCTCTTTGAATCTTCTTTATCATGCTAGGATTAGCAGGAAAAAGCAAAAAATTTCAGAATTGCACCTTGCAATGTGGAGATATTACTGTTTGTGCATTTACAATATTCATTGATTTTTGCCATTGAAAAACATGTTTTTCATATACCAGAAATGTTTGAAGCTACTGACTGAATGAAAGGAGCTGGCATCTCACTCTCTTTGAATCTTCTTTATCATGCTAGGATTAACAGGAAAAAGCTAAAAATTTCAGAATTGCACCGTGCAATGTGGAGATATTACTGTTTGTGCATTTACAATATTCATTGATTTTTGCCATTGAAAAACATGTTTTTCATATACCAGAAATGTTTGAAGCTACTGACTGAATGAAAGGAGCTGGCATCTCACTCTCTTTGAATCTTCTTTATCATGCTAGGATTAGCAGGAAAAAGCAAAAAATTTCAGAATTGCACCTTGCAATGTGGAGATATTACTGTTTGTGCATTTACAATATTCATTGATTTTTGCCATTGAAAAACATGTTTTTCATATACCAGAAATGTTTGAAGCTACTGACTGAATGAAAGGAGCTGGCATCTCACTCTCTTTGAATCTTCTTTATCATGCTAGGATTAGCAGGAAAAAGCAAAAAATTTCAGAATTGCACCTTGCAATGTGGAGATATTACTGTTTGTGCATTTACAATATTCATTGATTTTTGCCATTGAAAAACATGTTTTTCATATACCAGAAATGTTTGAAGCTACTGACTGAATGAAAGGAGCTGGCATCTCACTCTCTTTGAATCTTCTTTATCATGCTAGGATTAACAGGAAAAAGCAAAAAATTTCAGAATTGCACCTTGCAATGTGGAGATATTACTGTTTGTGCATTTACAATATTCATTGATTTTTGCCATTGAAAAACATGTTTTTCATATACCAGAAATGTTTGAAGCTACTGACTGAATGAAAGGAGCTGGCATCTCACTCTCTTTGAATCTTCTTTATCATGCTAGGATTAACAGGAAAAAGCTAAAAATTTCAGAATTGCACCGTGCAATGTGGAGATATTACTGTTTGTGCATTTACAATATTCATTGATTTTTGCCATTGAAAAACATGTTTTTCATATACCAGAAATGTTTGAAGCTACTGACTGAATGAAAGGAGCTGGCATCTCACTCTCTTTGAATCTTCTTTATCATGCTAGGATTAGCAGGAAAAAGCAAAAAATTTCAGAATTGCACCTTGCAATGTGGAGATATTACTGTTTGTGCATTTACAATATTCATTGATTTTTGCCATTGAAAAACATGTTTTTCATATACCAGAAATGTTTGAAGCTACTGACTGAATGAAAGGAGCTGGCATCTCACTCTCTTTGAATCTTCTTTATCATGCTAGGATTAACAGGAAAAAGCTAAAAATTTCAGAATTGCACCGCGCAATGTGGAGATATTACTGTTTGTGCATTTACAATATTCATTGATTTTTGCCATTGAAAAACATGTTTTTCATATACCAGAAATGTTTGAAGCTTCTGACTGAATGAAAGGAGCTGGCATCTCACTCTCTTTGAATCTTCTTTATCATGCTAGGATTAACAGGAAAAAGCAAAAAATTTCAGAATTGCACCGTGCAATGTGGAGATATTACTGTTTGTGCATTTACAATATTCATTGATTTTTGCCATTGAAAAACATGTTTTTCATATACCAGAAATGTTTGAAGCTACTGACTGAATGAAAGGAGCTGGCATCTCACTCTCTTTGAATCTTCTTTATCATGCTAGGATTAGCAGGAAAAAGCAAAAAAATTCAGAATTGCACCTTGCAATGTGGAGATATTACTGTTTGTGCATTTACAATATTCATTGATTTTTGCCATTGAAAAACATGTTTTTCATATACCAGAAATGTTTGAAGCTACTGACTGAATGAAAGGAGCTGGCATCTCACTCTCTTTGAATCTTCTTTATCATGCTAGGATTAACAGGAAAAAGCAAAAAATTTCAGAATTGCACCTTGAAATGTGGAGATATTACTGTTTGTGCATTTACAATATTCATTGATTTTTGCCATTGAAAAACATGTTTTTCATATACCAGAAATGTTTGAAGCTACTGACTGAATGAAAGGAGCTGGCATCTCACTCTCTTTGAATCTTCTTTATCATGCTAGGATTAACAGGAAAAAGCTAAAAATTTCAGAATTGCACCGTGCAATGTGGAGATATTACTGTTTGTGCATTTACAATATTCATTGATTTTTGCCATTGAAAAACATGTTTTTCATATACCAGAAATGTTTGAAGCTACTGACTGAATGAAAGGAGCTGGCATCTCACTCTCTTTGAATCTTCTTTATCATGCTAGGATTAACAGGAAAAAGCTAAAAATTTCAGAATTGCACCGTGCAATGTGGAGATATTACTGTTTGTGCATTTACAATATTCATTGATTTTTGCCATTGAAAAACATGTTTTTCATATACCAGAAATGTTTGAAGCTACTGACTGAATGAAAGGAGCTGGCATCTCACTCTCTTTGAATCTTCTTTATCATGCTAGGATTAGCAGGAAAAAGCAAAAAATTTCAGAATTGCACCTTGCATAGTGGAGATATTACTGTTTGTGCATTTACAATATTCATTGATTTTTGCCATTGAAAAACATGTTTTTCATATACCAGAAATGTTTGAAGCTACTGACTGAATGAAAGGAGCTGGCATCTCACTCTCTTTGAATCTTCTTTATCATGCTAGGATTAACAGGAAAAAGCTAAAAATTTCAGAATTGCACCGTGCAATGTGGAGATATTACTGTTTGTGCATTTACAATATTCATTGATTTTTGCCATTGAAAAACATGTTTTTCATATACCAGAAATGTTTGAAGCTACTGACTGAATGAAAGGAGCTGGCATCTCACTCTCTTTGAATCTTCTTTATCATGCTAGGATTAGCAGGAAAAAGCAAAAAATTTCAGAATTGCACCTTGCAATGTGGAGATATTACTGTTTGTGCATTTACAATATTCATTGATTTTTGCCATTGAAAAACATGTTTTTCATATACCAGAAATGTTTGAAGCTACTGACTGAATGAAAGGAGCTGGCATCTCACTCTCTTTGAATCTTCTTTATCATGCTAGGATTAACAGGAAAAAGCAAAAAATTACAGAATTGCACCTTGCAATGTGGAGATATTACTGTTTGTGCATTTACAATATTCATTGATTTTTGCCATTGAAAAACATGTTTTTCATATACCAGAAATGTTTGAAGCTACTGACTGAATGAAAGGAGCTGGCATCTCACTCTCTTTGAATCTTCTTTATCATGCTAGGATTAACAGGAAAAAGCTAAAAATTTCAGAATTGCACCGTGCAATGTGGAGATAATACTGTTTGTGCATTTACAATATTCATTGATTTTTGCCATTGAAAAACATGTTTTTCATATACCAGAAATGTTTGAAGCTACTGACTGAATGAAAGGAGCTGGCATCTCACTCTCTTTGAATCTTCTTTATCATGCTAGGATTAGCAGGAAAAAGCAAAAAATTTCAGAATTGCACCTTGCAATGTGGAGATATTACTGTTTGTGCATTTACAATATTCATTGATTTTTGCCATTGAAAAACATGTTTTTCATATACCAGAAATGTTTGAAGCTACTGACTGAATGAAAGGAGCTGGCATCTCACTCTCTTTGAATCTTCTTTATCATGCTAGGATTAACAGGAAAAAGCAAAAAATTTCAGAATTGCACCTTGCAATGTGGAGATATTACTGTTTGTGCATTTACAATATTCATTGATTTTTGCCATTGAAAAACATGTTTTTCATATACCAGAAATGTTTGAAGCTACTGACTGAATGAAAGGAGCTGGCATCTCACTCTCTTTGAATCTTCTTTATCATGCTAGGATTAACAGGAAAAAGCTAAAAATTTCAGAATTGCACCGTGCAATGTGGAGATATTACTGTTTGTGCATTTACAATATTCATTGATTTTTGCCATTGAAAAACATGTTTTTCATATACCAGAAATGTTTGAAGCTACTGACTGAATGAAAGGAGCTGGCATCTCACTCTCTTTGAATCTTCTTTATCATGCTAGGATTAGCAGGAAAAAGCAAAAAATTTCAGAATTGCACCTTGCAATGTGGAGATATTACTGTTTGTGCATTTACAATATTCATTGATTTTTGCCATTGAAAAACATGTTTTTCATATACCAGAAATGTTTGAAGCTACTGACTGAATGAAAGGAGCTGGCATCTCACTCTCTTTGAATCTTCTTTATCATGCTAGGATTAACAGGAAAAAGCTAAAAATTTCAGAATTGCACCGCGCAATGTGGAGATATTACTGTTTGTGCATTTACAATATTCATTGATTTTTGCCATTGAAAAACATGTTTTTCATATACCAGAAATGTTTGAAGCTTCTGACTGAATGAAAGGAGCTGGCATCTCACTCTCTTTGAATCTTCTTTATCATGCTAGGATTAACAGGAAAAAGCAAAAAATTTCAGAATTGCACCGTGCAATGTGGAGATATTACTGTTTGTGCATTTACAATATTCATTGATTTTTGCCATTGAAAAACATGTTTTTCATATACCAGAAATGTTTGAAGCTACTGACTGAATGAAAGGAGCTGGCATCTCACTCTCTTTGAATCTTCTTTATCATGCTAGGATTAGCAGGAAAAAGCAAAAAAATTCAGAATTGCACCTTGCAATGTGGAGATATTACTGTTTGTGCATTTACAATATTCATTGATTTTTGCCATTGAAAAACATGTTTTTCATATACCAGAAATGTTTGAAGCTACTGACTGAATGAAAGGAGCTGGCATCTCACTCTCTTTGAATCTTCTTTATCATGCTAGGATTAACAGGAAAAAGCAAAAAATTTCAGAATTGCACCTTGAAATGTGGAGATATTACTGTTTGTGCATTTACAATATTCATTGATTTTTGCCATTGAAAAACATGTTTTTCATATACCAGAAATGTTTGAAGCTACTGACTGAATGAAAGGAGCTGGCATCTCACTCTCTTTGAATCTTCTTTATCATGCTAGGATTAACAGGAAAAAGCTAAAAATTTCAGAATTGCACCGTGCAATGTGGAGATATTACTGTTTGTGCATTTACAATATTCATTGATTTTTGCCATTGAAAAACATGTTTTTCATATACCAGAAATGTTTGAAGCTACTGACTGAATGAAAGGAGCTGGCATCTCACTCTCTTTGAATCTTCTTTATCATGCTAGGATTAACAGGAAAAAGCTAAAAATTTCAGAATTGCACCGTGCAATGTGGAGATATTACTGTTTGTGCATTTACAATATTCATTGATTTTTGCCATTGAAAAACATGTTTTTCATATACCAGAAATGTTTGAAGCTACTGACTGAATGAAAGGAGCTGGCATCTCACTCTCTTTGAATCTTCTTTATCATGCTAGGATTAGCAGGAAAAAGCAAAAAATTTCAGAATTGCACCTTGCATAGTGGAGATATTACTGTTTGTGCATTTACAATATTCATTGATTTTTGCCATTGAAAAACATGTTTTTCATATACCAGAAATGTTTGAAGCTACTGACTGAATGAAAGGAGCTGGCATCTCACTCTCTTTGAATCTTCTTTATCATGCTAGGATTAACAGGAAAAAGCTAAAAATTTCAGAATTGCACCGTGCAATGTGGAGATATTACTGTTTGTGCATTTACAATATTCATTGATTTTTGCCATTGAAAAACATGTTTTTCATATACCAGAAATGTTTGAAGCTACTGACTGAATGAAAGGAGCTGGCATCTCACTCTCTTTGAATCTTCTTTATCATGCTAGGATTAGCAGGAAAAAGCAAAAAATTTCAGAATTGCACCTTGCAATGTGGAGATATTACTGTTTGTGCATTTACAATATTCATTGATTTTTGCCATTGAAAAACATGTTTTTCATATACCAGAAATGTTTGAAGCTACTGACTGAATGAAAGGAGCTGGCATCTCACTCTCTTTGAATCTTCTTTATCATGCTAGGATTAACAGGAAAAAGCAAAAAATTACAGAATTGCACCTTGCAATGTGGAGATATTACTGTTTGTGCATTTACAATATTCATTGATTTTTGCCATTGAAAAACATGTTTTTCATATACCAGAAATGTTTGAAGCTACTGACTGAATGAAAGGAGCTGGCATCTCACTCTCTTTGAATCTTCTTTATCATGCTAGGATTAACAGGAAAAAGCTAAAAATTTCAGAATTGCACCGTGCAATGTGGAGATAATACTGTTTGTGCATTTACAATATTCATTGATTTTTGCCATTGAAAAACATGTTTTTCATATACCAGAAATGTTTGAAGCTACTGACTGAATGAAAGGAGCTGGCATCTCACTCTCTTTGAATCTTCTTTATCATGCTAGGATTAGCAGGAAAAAGCAAAAAATTTCAGAATTGCACCTTGCAATGTGGAGATATTACTGTTTGTGCATTTACAATATTCATTGATTTTTGCCATTGAAAAACATGTTTTTCATGTACCAGAAATGTTTGAAGCTACTGACTGAATGAAAGGAGCTGGCATCTCACTCTCTTTGAATCTTCTTTATCATGCTAGGATTAACAGGAAAAAGCTAAAAATTTCAGAATTGCACCGTGCAATGTGGAGATATTACTGTTTGTGCATTTACAATATTCATTGATTTTTGCCATTGAAAAACATGTTTTTCATATACCAGAAATGTTTGAAGCTACTGACTGAATGAAAGGAGCTGGCATCTCACTCTCTTTGAATCTTCTTTATCATGCTAGGATTAGCAGGAAAAAGCAAAAAATTTCAGAATTGCACCTTGCAATGTGGAGATATTACTGTTTGTGCATTTACAATATTCATTGATTTTTGCCATTGAAAAACATGTTTTTCATATACCAGAAATGTTTGAAGCTGCTGACTGAATGAAAGGAGCTGGCATCTCACTCTCTTTGAATCTTCTTTATCATGCTAGGATTAGCAGGAAAAAGCAAAAAATTTCAGAATTGCACCTTGCAATGTGGAGATATTACTGTTTGTGCATTTACAATATTCATTGATTTTTGCCATTGAAAAACATGTTTTTCATATACCAGAAATGTTTGAAGCTACTGACTGAATGAAAGGAGCTGGCATCTCACTCTCTTTGAATCTTCTTTATCATGCTAGGATTAACAGGAAAAAGCAAAAAATTTCAGAATTGCACCTTGCAATGTGGAGATATTACTGTTTGTGCATTTACAATATTCATTGATTTTTGCCATTGAAAAACATGTTTTTCATATACCAGAAATGTTTGAAGCTACTGACTGAATGAAAGGAGCTGGCATCTCACTCTCTTTGAATCTTCTTTATCATGCTAGGATTAACAGGAAAAAGCTAAAAATTTCAGAATTGCACCGTGCAATGTGGAGATATTACTGTTTGTGCATTTACAATATTCATTGATTTTTGCCATTGAAAAACATGTTTTTCATATACCAGAAATGTTTGAAGCTACTGACTGAATGAAAGGAGCTGGCATCTCACTCTCTTTGAATCTTTATCATGCTAGGATTAGCAGGAAAAAGCAAAAAATTTCAGAATTGCACCTTGCAATGTGGAGATATTACTGTTTGTGCATTTACAATATTCATTGATTTTTGCCATTGAAAAACATGTTTTTCATATACCAGAAATGTTTGAAGCTACTGACTGAATGAAAGGAGCTGGCATCTCACTCTCTTTGAATCTTCTTTATCATGCTAGGATTAACAGGAAAAAGCTAAAAATTTCAGAATTGCACCGTGCAATGTGGAGATATTACTGTTTGTGCATTTACAATATTCATTGATTTTTGCCATTGAAAAACATGTTTTTCATATACCAGAAATGTTTGAAGCTACTGACTGAATGAAAGGAGCTGGCATCTCACTCTCTTTGAATCTTCTTTATCATGCTAGGATTAGCAGGAAAAAGCAAAAAATTTCAGAATTGCACCTTGCAATGTGGAGATATTACTGTTTGTGCATTTACAATATTCATTGATTTTTGCCATTGAAAAACATGTTTTTCATATACCAGAAATGTTTGAAGCTACTGACTGAATGAAAGGAGCTGGCATCTCACTCTCTTTGAATCTTCTTTATCATGCTAGGATTAGCAGGAAAAAGCAAAAAATTTCAGAATTGCACCTTGCAATGTGGAGATATTACTGTTTGTGCATTTACAATATTCATTGATTTTTGCCATTGAAAAACATGTTTTTCATATACCAGAAATGTTTGAAGCTACTGACTGAATGAAAGGAGCTGGCATCTCACTCTCTTTGAATCTTCTTTATCATGCTAGGATTAGCAGGAAAAAGCAAAAAATTTCAGAATTGCACCTTGCAATGTGGAGATATTACTGTTTGTGCATTTACAATATTCATTGATTTTTGCCATTGAAAAACATGTTTTTCATATACCAGAAATGTTTGAAGCTACTGACTGAATGAAAGGAGCTGGCATCTCACTCTCTTTGAATCTTCTTTATCATGCTAGGATTAGCAGGAAAAAGCAAAAAATTTCAGAATTGCACCTTGCAATGTGGAGATATTACTGTTTGTGCATTTACAATATTCATTGATTTTTGCCATTGAAAAACATGTTTTTCATATACCAGAAATGTTTGAAGCTACTGACTGAATGAAAGGAGCTGGCATCTCACTCTCTTTGAATCTTCTTTATCATGCTAGGATTAACAGGAAAAAGCAAAAAATTTCAGAATTGCACCTTGCAATGTGGAGATATTACTGTTTGTGCATTTACAATATTCATTGATTTTTGCCATTGAAAAACATGTTTTTCATATACCAGAAATGTTTGAAGCTACTGACTGAATGAAAGGAGCTGGCATCTCACTCTCTTTGAATCTTCTTTATCATGCTAGGATTAACAGGAAAAAGCTAAAAATTTCAGAATTGCACCGTGCAATGTGGAGATATTACTGTTTGTGCATTTACAATATTCATTGATTTTTGCCATTGAAAAACATGTTTTTCATATACCAGAAATGTTTGAAGCTACTGACTGAATGAAAGGAGCTGGCATCTCACTCTCTTTGAATCTTCTTTATCATGCTAGGATTAGCAGGAAAAAGCAAAAAATTTCAGAATTGCACCTTGCAATGTGGAGATATTACTGTTTGTGCATTTACAATATTCATTGATTTTTGCCATTGAAAAACATGTTTTTCATATACCAGAAATGTTTGAAGCTACTGACTGAATGAAAGGAGCTGGCATCTCACTCTCTTTGAATCTTCTTTATCATGCTAGGATTAACAGGAAAAAGCAAAAAATTTCAGAATTGCACCGTGCAATGTGGAGATATTACTGTTTGTGCATTTACAATATTCATTGATTTTTGCCATTGAAAAACATGTTTTTCATATACCAGAAATGTTTGAAGCTTCTGACTGAATGAAAGGAGCTGGCATCTCACTCTCTTTGAATCTTCTTTATCATGCTAGGATTAACAGGAAAAAGCAAAAAATTTCAGAATTGCACCGTGCAATGTGGAGATATTACTGTTTGTGCATTTACAATATTCATTGATTTTTGCCATTGAAAAACATGTTTTTCATATACCAGAAATGTTTGAAGCTACTGACTGAATGAAAGGAGCTGGCATCTCACTCTCTTTGAATCTTCTTTATCATGCTAGGATTAGCAGGAAAAAGGAAAAAAATTCAGAATTGCACCTTGCAATGTGGAGATATTACTGTTTGTGCATTTACAATATTCATTGATTTTTGCCATTGAAAAACATGTTTTTCATATACCAGAAATGTTTGAAGCTACTGACTGAATGAAAGGAGCTGGCATCTCACTCTCTTTGAATCTTCTTTATCATGCTAGGATTAACAGGAAAAAGCAAAAAATTTCAGAATTGCACCTTGAAATGTGGAGATATTACTGTTTGTGCATTTACAATATTCATTGATTTTTGCCATTGAAAAACATGTTTTTCATATACCAGAAATGTTTGAAGCTACTGACTGAATGAAAGGAGCTGGCATCTCACTCTCTTTGAATCTTCTTTATCATGCTAGGATTAACAGGAAAAAGCTAAAAATTTCAGAATTGCACCGTGCAATGTGGAGATATTACTGTTTGTGCATTTACAATATTCATTGATTTTTGCCATTGAAAAACATGTTTTTCATATACCAGAAATGTTTGAAGCTACTGACTGAATGAAAGGAGCTGGCATCTCACTCTCTTTGAATCTTCTTTATCATGCTAGGATTAACAGGAAAAAGCTAAAAATTTCAGAATTGCACCGTGCAATGTGGAGATATTACTGTTTGTGCATTTACAATATTCATTGATTTTTGCCATTGAAAAACATGTTTTTCATATACCAGAAATGTTTGAAGCTACTGACTGAATGAAAGGAGCTGGCATCTCACTCTCTTTGAATCTTCTTTATCATGCTAGGATTAGCAGGAAAAAGCAAAAAATTTCAGAATTGCACCTTGCAATGTGGAGATATTACTGTTTGTGCATTTACAATATTCATTGATTTTTGCCATTGAAAAACATGTTTTTCATATACCAGAAATGTTTGAAGCTACTGACTGAATGAAAGGAGCTGGCATCTCACTCTCTTTGAATCTTCTTTATCATGCTAGGATTAACAGGAAAAAGCTAAAAATTTCAGAATTGCACCGTGCAATGTGGAGATATTACTGTTTGTGCATTTACAATATTCATTGATTTTTGCCATTGAAAAACATGTTTTTCATATACCAGAAATGTTTGAAGCTACTGACTGAATGAAAGGAGCTGGCATCTCACTCTCTTTGAATCTTCTTTATCATGCTAGGATTAGCAGGAAAAAGCAAAAAATTTCAGAATTGCACCTTGCAATGTGGAGATATTACTGTTTGTGCATTTACAATATTCATTGATTTTTGCCATTGAAAAACATGTTTTTCATATACCAGAAATGTTTGAAGCTACTGACTGAATGAAAGGAGCTGGCATCTCACTCTCTTTGAATCTTCTTTATCATGCTAGGATTAACAGGAAAAAGCAAAAAATTTCAGAATTGCACCTTGCAATGTGGAGATATTACTGTTTGTGCATTTACAATATTCATTGATTTTTGCCATTGAAAAACATGTTTTTCATATACCAGAAATGTTTGAAGCTACTGACTGAATGAAAGGAGCTGGCATCTCACTCTCTTTGAATCTTCTTTATCATGCTAGGATTAACAGGAAAAAGCTAAAAATTTCAGAATTGCACCGTGCAATGTGGAGATATTACTGTTTGTGCATTTACAATATTCATTGATTTTTGCCATTGAAAAACATGTTTTTCATATACCAGAAATGTTTGAAGCTACTGACTGAATGAAAGGAGCTGGCATCTCACTCTCTTTGAATCTTCTTTATCATGCTAGGATTAGCAGGAAAAAGCAAAAAATTTCAGAATTGCACCTTGCAATGTGGAGATATTACTGTTTGTGCATTTACAATATTCATTGATTTTTGCCATTGAAAAACATGTTTTTCATATACCAGAAATGTTTGAAGCTACTGACTGAATGAAAGGAGCTGGCATCTCACTCTCTTTGAATCTTCTTTATCATGCTAGGATTAACAGGAAAAAGCTAAAAATTTCAGAATTGCACCGTGCAATGTGGAGATATTACTGTTTGTGCATTTACAATATTCATTGATTTTTGCCATTGAAAAACATGTTTTTCATATACCAGAAATGTTTGAAGCTACTGACTGAATGAAAGGAGCTGGCATCTCACTCTCTTTGAATCTTCTTTATCATGCTAGGATTAGCAGGAAAAAGCAAAAAATTTCAGAATTGCACCTTGCAATGTGGAGATATTACTGTTTGTGCATTTACAATATTCATTGATTTTTGCCATTGAAAAACATGTTTTTCATATACCAGAAATGTTTGAAGCTACTGACTGAATGAAAGGAGCTGGCATCTCACTCTCTTTGAATCTTCTTTATCATGCTAGGATTAGCAGGAAAAAGCAAAAAATTTCAGAATTGCACCTTGCAATGTGGAGATATTACTGTTTGTGCATTTACAATATTCATTGATTTTTGCCATTGAAAAACATGTTTTTCATATACCAGAAATGTTTGAAGCTACTGACTGAATGAAAGGAGCTGGCATCTCACTCTCTTTGAATCTTCTTTATCATGCTAGGATTAACAGGAAAAAGCAAAAAATTTCAGAATTGCACCTTGCAATGTGGAGATATTACTGTTTGTGCATTTACAATATTCATTGATTTTTGCCATTGAAAAACATGTTTTTCATATACCAGAAATGTTTGAAGCTACTGACTGAATGAAAGGAGCTGGCATCTCACTCTCTTTGAATCTTCTTTATCATGCTAGGATTAACAGGAAAAAGCTAAAAATTTCAGAATTGCACCGTGCAATGTGGAGATATTACTGTTTGTGCATTTACAATATTCATTGATTTTTGCCATTGAAAAACATGTTTTTCATATACCAGAAATGTTTGAAGCTACTGACTGAATGAAAGGAGCTGGCATCTCACTCTCTTTGAATCTTTATCATGCTAGGATTAGCAGGAAAAAGCAAAAAATTTCAGAATTGCACCTTGCAATGTGGAGATATTACTGTTTGTGCATTTACAATATTCATTGATTTTTGCCATTGAAAAACATGTTTTTCATATACCAGAAATGTTTGAAGCTACTGACTGAATGAAAGGAGCTGGCATCTCACTCTCTTTGAATCTTCTTTATCATGCTAGGATTAACAGGAAAAAGCTAAAAATTTCAGAATTGCACCGTGCAATGTGGAGATATTACTGTTTGTGCATTTACAATATTCATTGATTTTTGCCATTGAAAAACATGTTTTTCATATACCAGAAATGTTTGAAGCTTCTGACTGAATGAAAGGAGCTGGCATCTCACTCTCTTTGAATCTTCTTTATCATGCTAGGATTAACAGGAAAAAGCAAAAAATTTCAGAATTGCACCGTGCAATGTGGAGATATTACTGTTTGTGCATTTACAATATTCATTGATTTTTGCCATTGAAAAACATGTTTTTCATATACCAGAAATGTTTGAAGCTACTGACTGAATGAAAGGAGCTGGCATCTCACTCTCTTTGAATCTTCTTTATCATGCTAGGATTAGCAGGAAAAAGCAAAAAAATTCAGAATTGCACCTTGCAATGTGGAGATATTACTGTTTGTGCATTTACAATATTCATTGATTTTTGCCATTGAAAAACATGTTTTTCATATACCAGAAATGTTTGAAGCTACTGACTGAATGAAAGGAGCTGGCATCTCACTCTCTTTGAATCTTCTTTATCATGCTAGGATTAACAGGAAAAAGCAAAAAATTTCAGAATTGCACCTTGAAATGTGGAGATATTACTGTTTGTGCATTTACAATATTCATTGATTTTTGCCATTGAAAAACATGTTTTTCATATACCAGAAATGTTTGAAGCTACTGACTGAATGAAAGGAGCTGGCATCTCACTCTCTTTGAATCTTCTTTATCATGCTAGGATTAACAGGAAAAAGCTAAAAATTTCAGAATTGCACCGTGCAATGTGGAGATATTACTGTTTGTGCATTTACAATATTCATTGATTTTTGCCATTGAAAAACGTTTTTCATATACCAGAAATGTTTGAAGCTACTGACTGAATGAAAGGAGCTGGCATCTCACTCTCTTTGAATCTTCTTTATCATGCTAGGATTAGCAGGAAAAAGCAAAAAATTTCAGAATTGCACCTTGCAATGTGGAGATATTACTGTTTGTGCATTTACAATATTCATTGATTTTTGCCATTGAAAAACATGTTTTTCATATACCAGAAATGTTTGAAGCTACTGACTGAATGAAAGGAGCTGGCATCTCACTCTCTTTGAATCTTCTTTATCATGCTAGGATTAACAGGAAAAAGCAAAAAATTTCAGAATTGCACCTTGCAATGTGGAGATATTACTGTTTGTGCATTTACAATATTCATTGATTTTTGCCATTGAAAAA
>NW_027371928.1:0-20730 GCF_046119375.1 Phyllobates terribilis
AACCCCACCTGCGGCACGGGTTGACCATTGCTGGCGATGATGCTCAAGTCATCATCTGGATAACGAGTTATATCAGTGTCACTCCAGTACTGCTTAAAAAGTACATATTGGATGGTAGTCACTTGGGACCCGGTGTCCAGCAGTGCACTCATGGGGATACCGTCCAGCACTACGGGTAAAACCGGGCGTTCCCCTACCTACTTATCACGCCAATTAGATGGGCCTGATGACCTTATGCCTGGGGGTTGGCCCTTTGCCCCAGGTCGGACCCATTTAAAGTACAGTACCTGGCTACGTGTCCCGGCTGGCTGCAACGGCGGCAAATCGGCTGTCCATCCTCAGTGTAATGATCGGCGGGCCTCCCTCTGAACGACGGGATCCTCCTCCGTCGACGCCACGGGACATCCTCCGGACTGGAAGCCAGCTTGATTGGTCCTGACGGGTCCATCTGTAACGACTGTACGGTCCTGGACAATGCAGCAACACTCTTTGTTAGTTCTTGGACCTGATGGTGCAGGTTTGCAGGCGGGGATGGATTTAGGGCCTGCGCATCAGCCCCCACAAGGTCTGCGGGATAGGGTGCCGCCCCCTGGTGGTAAGGGATGGCTGGGCGCCGGGAAGCTACAGCGCCACCCGGTGCAGGTTCTCGGAGCACCCGGATGGCCCTATCGTTGAACTGTGCAAAAGTCAAATCGGGGTTCTGTAGGGCCATGAGGCGCAGCTGGGTTCTGTGGGCGCTGGACAGCAGACCTTCTATGAACTGGTCAGTCAATAGTTTATCTGTATAATGCACGCTGCCAGGGTCAGCTTGCTTAATTGCCCCCAAGGCTTCCTGTAAATTTAGGGCATAATCTCGGATGCTATCTTGAGCTCGCTGCTTACATCCATAGAACCGCATTTTGATTTCTGCTGAGGTACGGGCATCAAAGGTGTCCCGTAGACGGGTCAGAACCCCCCTTACAGTCCTTTTCTCCTCAGCTGTCCAAGACTTTACCTCCCGCTGGGCCGCACCAGTTAACTGCCCTATCAGTATGCTTACCTTCTGTTCTTCTGTCAGGGGATAAACTTTGAACAGTCTATACAGCCTTTCTTTAAAGTCGCCCAAGGTATGCGACTCGCCGGCATACAGGGGCAGCCAGGCCGCTCCGGGGATATAGGCAGGGGTGGATTAAGAGTAGCAAGGGCCCCGGGCAGTTTAGAAGGCGCGGGCCCCCTCCACACAGCTGATTTATCACGTGACATGTCACATGATCCCCTGTGATAGATCATGTGATAGTTCATGGGAAATTAATTTGGCATAATATTAATTGTGCTGCCTCATCTGAGAGCAGCACAATATTGGGGCAGATACCCTGATTCCAGCGATGTGTCACTTTTTCAGCTACTTGTTGCCATTTTGAGAAAATCACAGTTTTATCTGCTGCAGATCTAGCAGCTCTCTGAATGCTGCGCTCTGTATAGCCCCACCCACACCACTGATTGGCAGCTTTCTGCCCATGCTCAGTGTACACAGAAATCTACTGATCAGTGATGGGGGTGGGGTCCTACAGAACTTACTAGTCATCTAGTGATAATTACCTTCTGACAAATCAATGATTTTATCAAAACAACACTAAACAGCCCAGTAAGTGACACATTACTGGAATCAGTGCCTCTAACCCTACATTATGCTGCTCTCAGATTAGGTGGCAAAAACCTGATGACAGATTCCCTTTAAAAGAGCTGTAAAGACAAAAAAGTTTGTATTAAAAAAAATACAAGCCATTTGTTAAATTAACTTTTTTTCATTGTTAATTCACGTTAGACTGTATCTTCAACACTTTTGTCAGCAGGTCTTATTACAGACTCTGAATAGGGCAGCTCTCTCCCTCTCCCTCAGCAGAAAGTCACAGCATGGTTAAAAAACTGGATCTTTTATGATTTTCTCATAATAAATAAAAAGGACATGCAAGTCCTCCAAACTATTTTTCGTTTCTCTATAGGGGAGGTCCTAAATCTTTCTTGCTCTTTAGTTGATCACATGTCAAAAATGCAAAGCATTTACTATGAACTCGCCTAAAAAAATATACACTTGGAGAGTAATATCATCATCTACATGTAAATATTCCTTGACTCTAAGGGCTCGCTCACACTGTCGTATAACACGGCCGAATGCTATGTGATGTTTTATCGGATAGGACTCGGCTCTATGTTATACTATGGGACAGTGCGATTATTGGCATGAGAAAATAATCTCATTCGATATTCGGACCATGTGCACCCATACAAGTCTATGGGTGCACGTAAAACATTGGACTGCACTCGGACGTCATCCAAGTGCAGTCCGATGAACACTCACAGAGACTATGGAGAAGATGGAGAAAGTAAGTTCTCCATCTTCTCCATATCTGTGCTGCGAGAGAATCGGATCACACTCAGTTGAAGCTCTGACAGAGTTTGAGCCGAGTGTCATTAGCATAATTGGCCCTATTCTCTTGCATGAGAGAATATATGGCTTAGTGAGTGGACCCTAAAACTGAATAGTAGTAACGGACAGGCACCACACAAGCGGGATCCATGTAGCTCTCAGATGTCATGTAGGTAGGGCTTCATTCCATGGGGTAGAGCTTAATTTCAAAGTATATAAAAAAAATGGACTTCAAATAAAAATTAAATAAACACAAAAAGCACTAATTGAATTATTTTTTTCATATTTATGTTTGCAGCCCCTTTAAAAACCCTTTGAGGACCAAGGCACATATATGTCCCATAGTTTTAAACTGGAAAAAAAATTGATTGAATAAAATTTAAGGTCCTCCAAGGTTTAAGTAGGTCATAAATTCATATGAATACTTGCTCATACAATTGCACATGCCAAAAGATGAAGAAGAACAGAATCAAAAATATGACATTAAGTGGAACACTTACAGGTATTCAAGGTGAAAGAGACCAGCAAAGGCATCGTCTCGAATGACAGTAAATGAGTTAGAATTCAGCAAGCTGAAAATGAAGACAGCAGGTTAGAAGCGAACCAGACTTTATGGTGCTCAGAATTAGTCAAGCAGAATTTATTGACTGCTCTTGCAAAACACTGAGACTCCCGCTGTGTATAGATGGCTCCGTGCGGCCTCCCGCTGTGTATAGATGGCGCCGTGCGACCTCCCACTGTGTATAGATGGCGCCGTGCGGCCTCCCGCTGTGTATAGATGGCACCGTATAGATGGCTACGTGCGGCCTCCTGCTGAGTATACGTGTATAGCTGGCTACGTGCGGCCTCCTGCTGAGTATAGATGCCGCACGGCGCTCCCCCCAGAGACAGCAGGAGGCCGCACAGCGCCATCTATACTCAGCGGGAGACCGCACGTAGCCATCTATACACAGCAGGAGGCCGCACGGCGACATCTATACTCAGCGGGGGGCCGCACGTAGCCATCTATACACAGCGGGGGGCGCACGTAGCCATCTATACACAGCGGGGGGGCGCACGGCGCCGTCTATAAACAGCGAGGGGCCGCACGTAGCCATCTATACACAGCGGGAGGCTGCACGGAGCCCCCCCAGAGACATCAGGAGGCCGCACGGCGCCAACTATACTCAGCAGGAGGCCGCATGCAGTCATACACACACACAAACATATACAGACACGCATAAACACATTTGAAACACAAAAATACATACAAACAGGCATCACACAATGACATCTGCCCACACACACACACACACACACAAACAGACAGACATCACACACACACACACCTGCCCACACACACACCTGCCCACACACACACACCTGCCCACATACACATCTGTGTGTGTGTATGTATAGTGTGTGTGTGTGTGTGTATAATGTGTGTGTATGTATACTGTGTGTGTATGTATAGTGTGTGTGTGTGTGTGTGTATAATTTGTGTGTGTGTATTTTTTTTTTAAGTTAAAAACAAGTAAAATGCTTGTGGCATCAATATCAAGACTCCAGATATAAGGGCCTATTCACACTGAATTTTGCAATGCATTCATCTCCTCTTTCCAGGCTTCTATCTAAATCCCTGAAAAATGGCATTCAGATGTGCCTTGACATAGCCAATGATTTGAACAAAGGCAAACCGAGGCTAAAGTCTGAATCTTTAGGCTCCATTTTCTCTGCTTTCAGATGTCTCATTTCAGACAGCACAATCCTGAATTTCAGGGATTCAGTTGTAAGCCTTGTGTAAAGACCTGAATGCAGCGCTGAATGTAGTGTGAATAGGTCCTTACATCCTACACCACCTCAGGGGTTTGTTGTTATGGAGTATTGCCCCTGGGTGGCCGCAGTTATGACCACCACCAGGGCTCGCGGTCACCCACCATAACTTTGGTATTCTGGGGAGCTGGTATAATGAATATCTGAGAAGAGCCCTAGAGAAGCAAGAACATTGGACAACCAAGAGGTGGTGGCCTCAAGTCAGGTGTAGTGTTCAACAGGGCAAGAATTTCTAACCTGCCCCCACACACACACACACACACATATACACACACACACCTGCCCACACAGACACACACACACACCTGCCCACACAGACACACACACACCTGCCCACACACACACACCTGCCCACACACACATCTGCCCACACAGACACACACACACACCTGCCCACACACACACACACCTGCCCACACACAAACACACCTGCCCACACACAAACACACCTGCCCACACACACACACCTGCCCACACATACACACCTGTCCACACACACACACCAACACCTGCCCACACACACACACACCTGCCCACACACACACACCTGCCCACACACACACACACCTGCCCACACACACACACACACCTGCCCACACACACATCTGCCCACACAGACACCTGCCCGCAAACACACACACACACACCTATATACACACACCTGCCCACACACACACCTGCCCACACACACACACACACCTGCCCACACACACACACACACCTGCCCACACAGACACCTGCCCACACACACACACACACATATACACACACACACACCTGCCCACACAGACACACACACATATACACACACACACATATACACACACACACACACCTGCCCACACAGACACCTGCCCCCACAGACACCTGCCCACAAACAAACACACACCTGCCCACACACACATCTGCTCACACACACACTCACCATCCCCCGGCTCAATTCCTCCTGCCTGCTCTCTCTCTTTTCCGGTGCAGCACTGCAGGCCGGGGCGCACTGTTTGACGTCACAGCTAGGAGACACAGCCGCGCACAGGGCCATGTCTCCTAGCAGTGACGCGGCCGGGCCAGCACAGGGAAGTTAACTGCTGCAGTGCTGGCCCGGCCGATGAAGAAGTAGCGGTGGCCGCTGCTGGGGGAGCAGTCCAGGCCCCCCCCTCCCGCCACTGCTACCGCTATGTGCCGCGGCGGCCCGCACATATAATGAGGGCAATCCGGCATTAGACACCCCGCCTGGAGCCGCGGACCCCCTGCAGGCTCGGGGCCCTGGGCGGTCGCCCGGATTGCCCTCATTATAATCCGCCTATGGATATAGGGCATGGAAAACGGCATCACAGCTGCAGCGGCTACGCTGGTGGTAGAGGGTCCCTCCGCGTCCGACATCTTCCTCCCTCCTAATTAACCGTGGCCTACCTTCTGGCGATCCTCTTCTGTAGGCCGCGGCTTCCCTCGCGATGCTCTGGGAGAGCACCTTGCGTTGCTCGGTGATGACGTCGGCATCCGCTGGATCTCCATCCAGGACCTTGAGCAGCGTCTCAGCGTAGGGCGGGGCTTCAGGTCTCACGCGTTTTTGGACGTCCACGCCCCTCTTCTTCCCGCGCGTCGTCCCGAAGATGGCGCCCGATGGCGGGAAACGGCTCCGATTGGCGGGAAATGGCCCCAAATGGCGGGAAACTTCACTCAGATATGTATAGAGTCTTTTCCAGGCACGCAATACCCGTTTGTGGCGGGTTGGTCACAATTCTGCCGACTACGCCAAAGCTGACTCCCCCCCTGGGCCGTGGGGTACCCGGAACCGGGCCTTCTAGTGTACGGTGCTGATGGGGGTAGTAGTGGCAACCCGATCCCGTGGCTCAGGGTGGTCAGACCAAATGGTGGCAGTCTATTTATCAGTGTTTTGAATGTCCGACTACGCCACCCGTGGATTGCGGTTGGAGATAACCGCCGCTGCAAGGCAGACCGCTGAGGCTGGTGTTGGTGTGCAGCACAGGGGTAGGATAACTCCCCATGGGAAGAGTGTAGCCTCAGGGCAGTGTAGGTGGATGTTGGGGGTGATAGTGCAGGCCGCAATAGTAAGAGTTCAGAGTCCGCTTCAAACAGTTCAGGGTCTTTATTGTAGATATTATTAATGGCCCAACAGTACCGGTTAGGAATGGGCCTGGGTGTCTGAGAGCAATCGGGCGAGCCCCACTGGTCAGGGTGAGTGTGTAGGCCTACCGTTCTCTCTATGCTCTTTCTGACTATCCCCCTTTTCGTGGTGTAATAGCCCACGTCCCTGAGCTGGCCGTGTACTTCTCTCCTGTATGGCTTGCGACTCAGGCCTTGGGTACCTGTTGCTTGCTCCTCGATGTACTGGTCCCTCTGTGTGGCGGAGCCTCCAGGCTTCTTAGGCCAAGGGACCTGAAATCCCTCGCAGCTTGATTCTCTGCTGCTGGGCTTGTAACCCTGACAGCCTCGGACCCCAATGTCCAGTAGATTGGTTCTCTGCCAGGACCGGCTCTCGTCGCCTCTGTCCCTGGCTTGCAGTTTCTCCTCTGCCTCACGGACTCCTCAGCTACAGCTGAACTGTCCCTCCTTCTCTGGGACTAGTCTCACTCCTGAGCTAGGTCTTCCAGTTCTCTCTAACCCTGCCCCCAGTTCCAGCTTTTATAGGGGCAGCCAGCTCCCCCTGCTGGCCTGGGACAGGAGGTGCTGTATGCTAATTGTCCCTAACCAGGGGACCTCCCTCCTGCTTTCAGAAACAGATTATTGTTTGTGGCATCCAGGCCTGGGGTGACACACACACACTGCTCTATATTTAGTATGATGCCCCCACTCCTCCATATATATAGCATGATAGTCCCACTGCTCCATATATAGGTGCATCTCACTAAATTAGAATATCATCAAAAAGTTAATTTATTTCAGTTCTTCAATACAAAAAGCTGTCTTTCAGCTCATCTGCATTGTTGGGTCTGGTGTCTCTCATCTTCCTCTTGACAATACCCCATAGATTCTCTATAATAGATTCTCTATGGGGTTAAGGTCAGGCGAGTTTGCTGCCAATCAAGCACAGTGATACTGTTGTGTGTAAACCAGGTATTGGTACTTTTGGCCGTGTGGACAGGGGCCAAGTCCTGCTGGAGAATGACATTTCTATCTCCAAAAAGCTTGTCGGCAGAGGGAAGCATGAAGTGCTGTAAAATGTCCTGGTAGCCGGCTCTGCTGACTTTGGTCTTGATAAAACACAGTGGACCTACACCAGCAGATGACATGGCCTCCCAAACCATCACTGATTGTGGAGCCTTCACACTAGACCTCAAGCAGCTTGGATTGTGGACTCTCCACTCTTCCTCCAGACTCTGGGACTTTGATTTCCAAATGAAAATTGGAACTCTAGGACCTTGTGGAGTGTGTCAATGACTGCCTTCTGGACATCTGTCAAGTCAGCAGTCTTCCTCATGATTGTGGAGCATACTGAAACAATATTGAAGAACTGGAATAAATTAACTTTTTGAAGATATTCTAATTTAGTGAGATGCACCTGTATATACTATGATGGTCCCACTGCCCCACATACATATAGTATAATGGCCCCACTACTCCATATGTAGTATGATGGACCCACTACTCCAGATATATAGTAGGATGGCTCCACTGCCCGATCATTTAAAAAAATATCTCACTTAATCCTGATTCCCTACATCACGGCCTCTGTCTCCTCTTCCATGGCGCGACAGCAGAGCAGAGCGATGCAATGATGTCACCGAGCCACCTGCGTGAGGATGCTGACATCTCGTTAACCGCAGGCCTATGGCGATCTGTGGCATATGAAAGAGATAGTGATAGGGCAGGGAGCTTGTGTCCCACTGCTTTATCATGCGACGCCTCTGCATAAGAGATATTAGGGCTACATTAGCTACGTCACAGAAGACACTGGAGCTGGAGTATATAGAATAGGAGACACTGGGGCTGGCGTATATTCATCACAGGATACATTGGGGCTAGAGCATATACATCACAGAAGAAGCTGGAGTATATAGAATAGGAGACACTGGGGCTGGAGTATATAGAATAGGAGACACTGGGGCTGGCGTATATTCATCACAGGATACATTGGGGCTAGAGCATATACATCACAGAAGAAGCTGGAGTATATAGAATAGGAGACACTGGGGCTGGAGTATATAGAATAGGAGACACTGGGGCTGGCGTATATTCATCACAGGATACATTGGGGCTAGAGCATATACATCACAGAAGAAGCTGGAGTATATAGAATAGGAGACACTGGGGCTGGAGTATATAGAATAGGAGACACTGGGGCTGGCGCATATACAGTTCTGCTCAAAAGTTTACATACCCCGGCAGAATTTTTCCTTTCTTGGCCTTGTTTCAGAAAAAATGAATGATAACAAAAACACTTTTTCTCCACTCATGGTTATTGGTTGGGTGAAGCCATTTACTGTCACATTTCTGTGTTTTCTCTTTTTAAATCTTAATGACAACTAGTGATGAGCGAGCATGCTCGCTACTGCTCGGTGCTCGCCCGAGTATCTCACTGCTCGAGATGCTCTGCGCTCACCGAGTATTTCCGGGTTGGTCGGGCGGGAAGTCGGGACCCATCCCTGCATGTTTGGTGCTCTTTACAGAGCCAATGAACATGCAGGGATTGCCTGCCATGCACTGTAATGCCATAGCCATGTTGGTTGTGGGCATTACAGTGATTGGCTGGCCGCACAGCGTCATCAGGTCTATATCTGACCTGGCGCCGCCATGCTCATCACAGTCACTCTGGATCAGACAGTGTAGGGAGAGCTGATGCTGCGTTAGGGAGAGATTTGATCGTGCATTAGGTAGTGTAGTGAGAAAAACCGCACATTACACATATACATCTCAACAAACAGTCCTTCTGAGGACTAATCCATCTGCAGATATATCAGGCAGGCAGTGTAAATAGGCAGGCAGGCAGTGTATATAGCAGACTGCAGTGCATATAGCACAAGAGGCTCCATTCCAAATCTGCCTTCTGCTGCTGTTAGATATTTCTATACAAAGGCCCAGGTCTCAGGGGCCAGGAATACTTTTCTTTGGATCTTAATCCTCATTATTTGCTTATAAAGCAATCCAGAGAACAACGTTTTTCTGCACCATTTGCTTGTTGGCACTGCAGAATACAGCCAGGTCCTTTCCATATTAGAGCGCTAGAAATCCAGCTATTTAAAACTGTGTTTTCTCCGTCACACAGATCACATATACGTTGTCAGAAAATACTGCCATTTCTGGCCTCCATTTTTTCAGTGTGTCAGTGAAGCAATTCACAGCAGTTTGCTGTTCACACTACTTACCTACAGGCCAGGTATTTAAAACTCTGTTTTCTCCATCACACCGATCACATATAACTTCGCTTCAAACTCAATCATTTGTAGTGAGCGTGGAAGATACTATCCTCCATTTAAAATGGGCAAGGCACGTGGCAAGGGACGGGGAACTGGACGTGATGGTAATGGTGCATGCAGAGGCCGAGTACAAGGCCGTGGGCAAGCCGAAATTGTGCCACAACAAACACCCACATCTTCTCGCCTGACCTTCCTGTCCCAATTTCTAGGGGACCGCAGCACACCACTATTGAACCCAGATCAGTGTCAAAAGGTTGTTGGTTGGATAGCGGATAATGCTTCCAGTCACTTAGCCACCACCACCACCACCACCCTGTCTTCCACATGGTCAAGTCTCAGTAGCCATGAGTCTGGACCTCATATTCCTCACCCTGATCCTCCTTCCTCCCACCATGCCGAGTACCCAGAGACAATTGATCCAACACTTGGACAATCTGAAGAGCTGTTCACTTTTCCATTTATAGATTCGGGCCTCTCGCCCGGTCCACTTGAAGCGGGGCAAGAGGAGATCACGTGTAGCGATGCCCAAATATTTGAGCAGCCACGGTCACACGAAGGCGACGGTGGGAAACTGTCATAAGAGGTGGACGATGATGAGACACAATTGACAGAAAGTCAGGAATAGTACCAGGGTGCAGAAGTGGGAGACGAGGTGGTGGATGATATAGTAACTGACCCAACCTGGCAGGAGGACATGCAGAGCAAGGACAGCAGCACACAGGGGGAGGGAGGCAGAGCACCCCAACAGGCAGGAAGAAGCAGTGTGGTGGCCGCAGACAGAAGGCAGGCTACCATTTCCCGTAACACCAACATGAAGGAAGTTGCCACTACAACTGTTAGGTCTTCCCGAGTCTGGTTGTTTTTTAAAGACTCTGCCGATAACTCCAAAAAGGCCATTTGCATCACGAGCCAGACCAGCATCAGCAGGGGTGGCAAAACGACCAGCCTGACCACCACCAGCATGATGAGGCACATGGCAGCAAAGCACTCGACTTTGTGGGCCGAACACCAGGGTCCAGGAACAGTGTCTACAGGTGGCACCATTGCTTCTTCTGCTGTTGTGCATGCAAGTCAATCCCCTGTCCATAGTACAAAGATGCCTCCTGCCCTGCTCCTGTCATTGCACACTCTCAAGTAGCAGCATCAGGAAGCACGTCCATGTCCTTGTCCCAGCGCAGCGTTCAGTTGTTCATACTCCAGTCCTTGGAATGCAAGCGCAAATATGCAGCCAACGTCCCACAGGCCACACTACTAAATTCTCACAATTCACGACTGCTTGGCTCGAAATGTTGCCTTTTAGGCTTGTGGAAACAGAAGCATTCCGCAACCTGATGGCGGCGGCCGTCCCTCGGTACTCTGTCCCCAGCCGCCACTATTTCTCCCAGTGTGCCGTCCCCACATTACACAAGCAAGTGTCCCAAAACATTAGCCGTGCCCTCAACAACGCAGTTACCGGTAAAGTCCACCTAAACACGGACACGTGGACAAGTGCTTGTGGGCAGGGACGGTACATCTCGCTGATGGCACACTGGGTTAACATAGTGGAAGCCGGGACCCAGTCGGACCTTGGGACGGAACACGTCCTCCCGACGCCAAGGATTGCAGGCCCTAGGTCAATCAGGGTTGCCCCCACGGTCTACAGCTCCTGAACCTCATGCTCCTCAGCCTGCTCCTCCTCCTCAGCCTCCATCTCCGAAATGACCACATCAGTCACAAGCTGGAAGCACTGCAGCACTGCCTCGGCCAAGCGGCAACAGGCTGTGCTGAAGCTAATATGCTTAGGTGAAAAAACACACAATGCTGAAGAGTTATGGACAGCTCTGAAAGAGCAGGCAGATCTGTGGCTCAAACCGCTGAACCTACAGCCAGGCATGGTCGCGTGTGACAATGGCTGGAACCTGGTGGCGGCTCAGAGGCGAGGCGAGCTCACACACGTACCATGCCTGGCCCATGTGCTTAACCTCGTGGTTCAGCGGTTACTCAAATCCTACCCGGAGCTGCCGGATCTGCTTGTTAAAGTATGCCGCCTGTGTGCCCATTTTAGAAAGTCAGCTACAGCTTCCGCTGCCCTTGCAGTGTTTCAGCAGCGTTTGCAGCTTCTGGCTCACAGACTGGTGTGTGATGTCCCCACACGTTGGAACTCTACATTGCAGATGTTGGGAAGGATTTGTGAGCAGAAGAGGGCAGTTGTTGAGTACCAGCATCAAAAAGGCTATCGGTATTCAGTTCAGACTCCACACATAAGACCTCAGTAGTGGACGTGGATGTCAGACATATGTACCATCCTCCAAAACTTTGAGGACTCCACCAAGATGGTGAGCGGCGATGACGCCATAATTAGCGTCACCATCCCGCTTCTCTGTCTTCTGAAACGCTCTCTGCTCACAATCAAAGATGATGCATTGCAGGCGAAGCATGATAAGATGGAGCAATTAACCATACAGGGTGATTACACACAGCCAAGCCTCATCTCATCCCAACGTGGATTGGGTGACAATGAGGAAGAGGAGGAGGAGGAAGGACAGGAACTAGTTTCATGCACTATAGACGGTGCTATCTGCACAGCTGTCATACCGTCTGTTCAGCGTGGATGGCCAGAGGACAGAGAGGAGGAGGAGGAGAGCATGGTCAGTCATCCTCTTGGTGAGGACACGGAAGTCTTGCCTGTTAGTAGTCTGGCACGCATGGCTGAGTTTATGTTATGCTGCCTTTCCCATGACCCTCGCATTCTCAAAATTTTAGGTCATTACTGGTTGGTGACACTTCTAGACCCACTCTACAAGGAGAACTTTATATCTCTTATTCCTGAGGCGGACAGGTGTACAAAAATGAGGCAGTACCAGAAGGCCCTTGTTGCGGACCTATTAAAAAAATTCCCATCTGAAAACGCTGGAGGCAGAGGGCACACTTCGTTCGACAACCAAGGAGTACAGGCGAGAGAGACACAACTTCAATCCAGCAGAGGCAGGGGAACACTGTCAAAGTTCTGGGAGAGTTTTCTCAGACCCTCCCATCGCACAGGCCCTGAGGCGCAGGGTACTCTCACAAGGAGTGCAAAGTTTGGGAAGATGCTGAGGGAGTACCTTGCCGTACCGTACCAACGTCCTCCGTGATTCCTCTGTGCCTTATAAATATTGGGTATCCAAGCTAGATATGTGGAATGAACTGGCTCTCTATGCCTTGGAGGTCCTGGCCTACCCTGCCGCCAGCGTTTTATCAGATCGGGTTTTTAGTGCCGCTGGTGGAATTATAACTGATAAGCGCATCCTCCTGTCAACTGAAAATGCTGACAGGCTGACTCTTATAAAAATGAACAAGGGCTGGATTGGGCCAGACTTCTCAACACCACCGAATGATAGCAGCGTAACATAAACTCAAATCCAGTGTCTTTTCTTGGGAGGTGTATTCCCATGCACCTTTTCACACCCACACATGGGTATACGCTTCCTGATTTTGGCTATTTGCTCTTGTCCTCCTCCTTCTCCTCATCCTCCACCACCATATCACCAGGGTGACCGTGGTCCATGATGCAACACCCACATAATTTTTTTTAAGGGTGTTTGACTCGCCCCTGGGCCGTGGGGCACTCGGAGCCGGGCAATAGGGAGACGGTGGGGGTAGTAGTGGCGACCCGGTTCCGTGGCTCAGGGTGGTCAGACCAGTGGTAGTCCTTTAGCCGTCCTAAGTGATGTCCGACTGCGCCACCCGTGGATTGCGGTTATTATGAACCGCCGCTGCAAGGCAGATCGCTGGGGCTGATGATGTATGCAGCTGAGGTAGTGTGACTCCCCACGGGAAGAGTGCAGCCCCAGGGCAGTGTAGTGGATGGTGGGGGTGATGGTGCAGAGAGTCCCAGTGCCGTTAGTGCTGGAGGAGCGAAAGAGTACACAGACAACGTACTGCAGTCCAATGTCTTTTACTCACAGTTCATGTACTCCGGGTCACTTCTGTCAGCAATGACCGCCCGAGCCGTGCTGCGTCCACCAGGTGAGGGGCTCGGTCAACCCCAGGCAGTTCAGGAGCATGACACAGGACCCCTTCAATCCTTTCTCTGGCCTGCCTCACCAGTGACCCACTTTTGTCCAGCTGCCGCAGACTTGTGCGGGTAAATGTGGTTCCCGTTCCCCGCTGTCCTATATGGTGCCTTCCTAGCAGGTTTGATGAGGTGTCGCACCAATAAATGATCACGACCTCCGGTCTTTGGCTGAGGGCTGTTTCTCCTCCACCAACTTGGGATCCGGTACCCTTAATCTGCCTGACCCTTCACCCTGTATTCTCGTTGGTTCTTAGGGTCCCTTCTGCCGTCTTGTTCCTGAGCCCTTCTGTTTCTCTCTTTCTCTTTCTCTTCTGTTCCTTTCTGTTCTTGTTCCTTTCTGTTCTTGTTCCTTTCTGTTCCTGGCCTTCACCCTAGGCCTGCCTCGTGGAGCTGGGCCCAGACTGAGCCACAGCTCCCTGTCAGCCCTCTCTGGCTGAACTCCTTCTCTTACTCCACTCACTGAACTTCTCTTCTTCTCTTCTCTCTGTGCTGGCTGGGCCTCAGAGGCTAGGCCCGCCTACGGAGAAGAGCCCCTTGCAGAGGCCCCCACTCTGTCACTTCTTCTCTCTGACTGAACACTGTTCTAAGATGGTGCCTACCTTTTATACCTCCCTCTAGAACATGAGCCCAGGTGACCAGCAAACAATGGGCTCCTATCTACGCTCAGGAACCAACCCCTATCTGCTCCTACATCACTGGGTATTCCTACCCCCTCCCCACTCCAGCCAGGGACATGGTCTGTCGTGCCTGCATTTCTGTCTAATGGGAGCACCGTTGAGCTGTCCCTCGGAAATGGGGTGAGTGTGCTGTATGCAGCTAACTGAACCCTGGTCCATACTCCATCCTTACCCAGGAGTGGAATATCACACCTCTGGCAGAGGTGCAATACCCCTGTAGCGGTCGAGCCCTCGGGGCGCTACATTTTTATGATGCCCGTAAAAAAAATTTTTTATACAGTATGTTCATGTATACCCCCCAGGAGTAAATGTTTGTCAGCCCATACACTTAGTGCATGGCATTACAAGTATAGGAGGCCCGCTCCTTTCTAATGGTAACAATTTTTTATGATGCGCTCCTCCACGTCTCTTCCAAGGGCCATTGAAGTGCCTCCAAATTTTTGGCAGCTCTTGCAGTCACTGCATAGTCCAACACTATGGGAGACTCTCTCCTTTCTAATGGGAATTTGTCATTACTGTGGCCTGGTCTATGTGTCTTTAAATTCTTAGTGGGTTTTTTCCTAAACTTGGTCAGCCGGTGGACTCACTGCATACCCTATAACTGTATAGCAGACCCTCTCCTTTCTAATGGGAACATGTCGTACCTTGTTAATGTGGCCCTGCTCTGTGTGTCCTTAAATTCTTAGTGGGGTTTTTCCTAAAATTTGTCAGCCGTTGGATTCACTGCATACCCTATAACTGTATAGCAGACCCTCTCCTTTCTAACGGGAACATGTCGTACCTTGTTACTGTGGCCATGCTCTTTGTGTCTTTAAATTGTTAGTGTTTTATTCAAAAATTTTGGCCACCCTTGCAGTCACAGCATGGGCATTACCACTATAGAAGACCCGCTCCTTTATAATGGGAACATTTTTTTTACTGAGACCCTCCTCTATGTCTCTTCAAAGGGGTATTAGGTTGCGTCCAAATTTTTGACAACCCTTGCAGTCACTGGATGCGCAATAACAGTATAGGAGACCCACTTGTTAATAATGGGAACAACAAAGCATAGCCCTCTGATGGCTCTCTAACAATAGCTAGGGCCGACTGCTGGCCTTTTAAGAATAGTAAGGGCCGTCTGATGTTCCTATAAAAATAGGCTTTATGACTTTCAGAGTCCCTCCATCGTAAATAAAACAGGATGTGTCTGATGACACCACATTGCCAGATTAGGTTGTAAAATGTTAAAATGACTTTTCCCGGTGAATGCATTTGTCATAAAAAATAACATAAAAAAACATAACAATAGGATCTTTCTTTAGTATAAAAAATAGCATCACCAATTTAACCTCAATGTAATCACATTGTTCAGCTCATGCACCTCCTCCTCCATCTCCGAAATGACCACATCAGTCACAAGCTGACAGCACTGCTGCACTGCCTTGGCCAAACAACAGCAGGCTGTGCTGAAGATAACATGCTTAATGCTTAATTAACAAACCGCCCAGCGCTGCATAGTTGTTGAAAGCTGTAACACAGCAGCTTGATCTGTGGCTCTCACCGCTGAACATACAGCCAGGCATGGTCGTGTGTTACAATGGGCGGAACCTGGTGACGGAGAAATGACAACCGGGGTAAATAAGGTTTCCCTATATGCCAGTCCTTTCACAGAGCTAAAGAATATGGCATGCTGTGAAATACAACTCCCACTGAGAAGCTGTTTCAGATTGAAAAACATTCTGCCCACCAGAGGATTTGTTTCTGAGGGCTAACCTTTCTCACCCGCTCAAGAGCCCCATAGCAGCTGCAAAGTTAGCGCTATCATGAACTCTCCTGAGGTAGAAGCCAAGGCACACCAGAGAATTCTCTGGTGGGACTGTCCAACCCTGTGGGAGAACATACAAATTTCTTGCAGATGTTGTCCTTGCTGGGATTTGAACCCAGGATCCCAGTGCTGCAAGACTTCAGTGCTAACCACTGATCCAATGTGCTGCCGTTCACCCTCTAATATCTAACAGGCTGGAGAAACTTGAACCTACTGCCACTCTATCATCAGCTCCTTTGTGAGAAAATTTATTTTGGCAGCCACTCAGTCTACCAAATAAAATTCCAGAGAAGGAAATTGAGGATGGCTTCGCTGCTGGTACTGGGGGCAGTGCTAATACCATGGTGTTGTACCATAGTTTGCTGGAAATATTCCAGGCTGGTAGGAGGCAAGAAAATTGCCACAGAAAAGTACCAGCAGTAATGTTCAGGCCACATTTCAAGTGCAAGCAGCTTTAGAGGGCTTCCTGGGAGAAATGACACTCAGGGTAGATACGGTTTCCCTCTATGCCAGTCCTTTCACTGAGCTAAATACAACTCTTATCAAAAAAAGTTGTGGACTGGCTCCGTACCGTCCCTGGCCACATTCACCTGTCCACGTGTTTGTGGTTAGGCAGTCCTTCTTAGTAAGTGCACTGGGTAGGGCATGGGTAATGTTGTGGGACCCGTGCTTGTGGAAGGCGAAGGCGATACCGGGAAAAATACTGGCGGCTGGGGACCGAGTATGGACACCCGGCCGCCGCCTGCATGAGGTTGTGAAAAGCTTCCACCTCCACAAGCTTAAAAGGCCATATTTCAAGTGCAAAGAGCTGCCCAGAAATCTGTCAGTTTAGTGTTGCGGCCTGTGGGTGGGTGGGTGGCTGGCTGCATACTTGTGTAGCACCCTGAGGATTCGGCTGCTACAGGGGTATTGCACCTCAGCCAGAGGTGTGATATTCCACTCCCGGGTAAGGAAGGAGTGTGGAACTGAGCTCGGTAGGCTGCATGCACTACACACATCCCATTTCCGGAGGGCAGACCAACGGTACTCCCACTTAGAAATGTGCAGGTACGACCGAGTCTGTCCTTGGCTGGAGTGGGAGGGGGGTGGAATATCCCAAGTAGTGTAGGGGCAGATAGGGGGAGCAGCCTGGGTAAAGTTAGGAGCTCATTGGGTGCTGGTCACCTGAGCTCACACATAGAGGGATATATAAGGTGGGCACCAACTAAGAACAGGGTCAGTTGCAGAGAACAAGTCAGCGAGCAGAGGAGAAGAGAGACCCAGAGTGAGAGAGGAGAAAGAGAAGGAAAGACCCAGAGGGGGAAACAGAAAAGAGGACTCCAAGAACCCAAATTAAATCCCCGGGTGAAGAGTCGGCACAGGGTACCGGATCCCAAACTGGTGGGGGCAGAAGCACACCCTAGCCAGAGACCGGAGGCCGTGGGCAGCATCTGCCACGGCCACCCACCACATCCACCCCGAAGGCATACCACGTGGAGGGTCAGGGAACCCAAGGCCAAGGGCCTCCCAACAGAAGGCCCGAGGGAGCTGGACCTAGGTGGATCACTGGTGGGGACGGCCAGAGGAAAGGACAGAAGGAGAGCTCAGGGTCACGCTCCGGACTTACTTGAGGGTTGGCCGAGTCCAGGACCTGGTGGACGCAGCACGGCTCGGGTGGTCACTAGAAGCTGGAGTGACCGGAACATCAGCAGTGAGTAAATACCCTAAACTGCATAACCCGACTCTGTCTCTGATTGCCGTCTACACTGCACCACCACAACCCCCATCCTCTGCACCTGATCCCCCTGAGGCTATACCCCTCCCGTTGGGGGTTATCCTATCAAGCTGCACCAACACCATCAGCCTCAGCGGACCCTGCTGCAGCGGCGGCCACAGTGACCGCAACACAACGGGTGGCGTAGTCGACAATAAAGAACTTAATAACATCTGTAGGACTGCCACATACAACTGAGTTTGACACCCTGGGCACGGACCGGGTCACAGCCACTCGGAGACTACAACCCCCATCTGATCCGGCTCCGGGTATTCCCCTGAAAGAAAGGAATATGTCCCAGGGGGCGCGTCAACTTTGGCGTAGTCGGCAGGATTACGTGCCCGCAACAACCGGGTACTGCGTGCCTGAAGAAAAGTACAAGTTTACCTCAGAAAGAAGTCTCCTGCCGGTTCCGGAGGGTCCCCGCCATCGGACCCCATCACCAGTCGATTCCCGCCGGTTGTCCGCCATTTCCAGCTTTTTCCCGCCATCTGCAGAGTTTCCCGCCACTGGGAAGCGATTCCCGCCATTTCCGAAAATTTCCCGCCTTGGAAGAGCGGACGCCATTATGGGCGTGCCAGAAGATGGTAAGAGGCCACCTCCCATCGTGGGCCGGGACCGAAAATGGCGCCAAAAGTGGAAACCGCCCCCACCAACAGAGACTGTGATGCTAGAGGTGTCTGTCAGCGTGAAAGAACTGCCCCTGGAGCTGATGGTCACCGAGTTGCCCCGGGACCGCCCTCGAAGTGGGAGGAGACGAAAGAAAAGAACGAAGATGGGTGCCGCCTGGAGCAGTCTGGAGCGAGCGCACCCGGAGGCAAGAAGCCTGGAGAAGAGTAGCGGAGGAGCTTACCCGGAGATGGCGAGAAAGCAGAGCAGCACCGGCCCACTGGCCAGGAGCCTGCTAGAGACTGAGGAAGGAGAGCAGAGCAGCACCGGCCCGCTGGCCAGGAGCCTGCTGGAAGAAGAGCAGAGCAGCACCGACCCGTTGGTCAGGAGCCTGCTGGAAACTACGACCCCACTAGGCCTAGTGGAGGTCCTCGCACAGCTCCCCCGAGACCGGGAGTGTGCACAGACTGCCCTGGAGGGCCTCGCACGGAGGATGGCCCGGGTACAGCGAGAGACATTGGCGGAGTGGAGCCGAGAGATGGCCCAGCAAACCAAGACCCGGAGCACGCCAGCCAAGATGAGGAGACAGACCGCCTCTGAGGATGGCGCGGGAGGACCCAAGGCCGGAGACGGCGTCGAGAAGGGAGCCGAACGCATGGAGGCAGGTAAAGGGGACGTCTATACCCCAAACCGGGAAACCGCTTACCTGCCCCAGCTCCCCGTCGCAGAGCCCGAAAGTCCCCCTGCTGTGCCCGAAAACGCCATGTCACCGATGCAGACTAGGCCCCAACCGGAAGCCGCCGCCGCGACCCCTGTGACGCCATGCGCAACGACCCCGAGCGTGGCAAAACAGGAAGCAACACCAGCCTGGTCGCAGGGCCTAGAATTCCCGGGCGTCGCATCACCAACAGCGCCCCCTACCTCCGCGGAGCCTCCGGCCTGGCCGCAAGGCCAGGTAGCCCAGGGCGCCGCCGTCCTAACGGTGCCCTTCACCTTCCAGGTGCCCCAGGCCTGGCCGCAAGGCCTGGGCAACCCGGGCGCCACCATCACCGCGCCCGCGCCCGTAAAACCAAGGGTGCCGCGTCTGGGAGAGGACTTGTTTGCCCAGCACACGTGGCCGGACGGGCAGCCTTTCATCTGGCCCCAGGAATATTATGAACTGGAGCACCAGAGGAGGGTTGGGGCCATGTGTGCACCCCTGATTCCGGCTCCGAAGCCCGTGATAAGGATCTCGCCCCCGCTTGAAGAGACCCAATTTGAGTGGGACCCCACCGGAGAAGATCTAATGGGGTTCACTCAAGAAACCCGGGCAGCTGCAGCGAAGCGTGCTGAGTGCTGCCGGCAGCAGCTCGAGGAGTTTGCAAGGGAGCGGAGAGAGAGGCGGGTCCGGGAACAACAGGCCCAAATAAGGAGCGCCGAGCAGAAGAGCCGGACCAGGAGGGACCCCCGTGCAGCGCACAGTCCCCGCACCACCGGGACTGTAATCAAGTTCAACATGCAGCACGGGTGGGGCTTCATCCGAGACCACAACACCCCCGGCGACGTCTTTGTCACGCGCAGAGACGTGGAGTCCCATCTGCCGGAGGGGCACAGAGGTCGTGACCTTTATATCGGGGACGAGGTCACCTTTACCCGGCACAAGTGTGCCAAAGGACCCTACGCCCTCCACGTGCATCGCCTGACGGAGGAGGAGTTGCGGTGTGAGGAGGAGGAGCAAGAAGACCCGGACGGGTCTAAAGCAACAGCTGACTACAAGAAAAGAGCAGGAGGACGCCGTCGTTGAGGACGGTAGTGAAGGAGACTGTATATAGTTACCCGTAGGGGTACAAAGAAACTGTTACTGCAAATATAGTCCCCGTTGGGACCAGCTGATGTGAACTGTTCACCCGTTTTACCTTTAATCCCACAGGCTGAGGACTGTGAGCAGCCATTCCTTTCCCTTCCCTTTACCTGGCCGAGGACTGAGAGCGGCCAACTACCCTTGTACATAGTTGCGCTTCCTAAAGCGCCCCCTACTGGTTTTACTGTCAAACCACCTTAAGAAAAGGAACTGTCGCACTTTGCCCGGTCAACAGTTGCCCAGTGACCGGAGGAGGAGGAGAGACGACGAGAATGTTTTATATAAAAAGTTCTATTGATGCTGCTAATTTATATGATGTTTTATATGTTTTATATGTTGATGTTTATGAAAAAAAAAATTGTATGTTTTTGTGGTTTTATCTTTTGCAGCCCGAGGACGTGCTGTGATTTACCAGGG
>NW_027371929.1:0-20703 GCF_046119375.1 Phyllobates terribilis
AGATTCAAAGAGAGTGAGATGCCAGCTCCTTTCATTCAGTCAGTAGCTTCAAACATTTCTGGTATATGAATAACATGATGTTTTTCAATGGCAAAAATCAATGAATATTGTAAATGCACAAACAGTAATTTCTCCGCATTGCAAGGTGCAATTCTGAAATTTTTTGCTTTTTCCTGCTCCTCTTAGCATGATAAAGAAGATTCAAAGAGAGTGAGATGCCAGCTCCTTTCATTCAGTCAGTAGCTTCAAACATTTCTGGTATATGAATAACATGATGTTTTTCAATGGCAAAAATCAATGAATATTGTAAATGCACAAACAGTAATTTCTCCGCATTGCAAGGTGCAATTCTGAAATTTTTTGCTTTTTCCTGCTCCTCTTAGCATGATAAAGAAGATTCAAAGAGAGTGAGATGCCAGCTCCTTTCATTCAGTCAGTAGCTTCAATCATTTCTGGATGTTTTTCAATGGCAAAAATCAATGAATATTGTAAATGCACAAACTGTAATTTCTCCGCATTGCAAGGTGCAATTCTGAAATTTTTTGCTTTTTCCTGCTCCTCTTAGCATGATAAAGAAGATTCAAAGAGAGTGAGATGCCAGCTCCTTTCATTCAGTCAGTAGCTTCAATCATTTCTGGACGTTTTTCAGTGGCAAAAATCAATGAATATTGTAAATGCACAAACAGTAATTTCTCCGCATTGCAAGGTGCAATTCTGAAATTTTTTGCTTTTTCCTGCTCCTCTTAGCATGATAAAGAAGATTCAAAGAGAGTGAGATGCCAGCTCCTTTCATTCAGTCAGTACCTTCAATCATTTCTGGACGTTTTTCAATGGCAAAAATCAATGAATATTGTAAATGCACAAACAGTAATTTCTCCGCATTGCAAGGTGCAAGTCTGAAATTTTTTGCTTTTTCCTGCTCCTCTTAGCATGATAAAGAAGATTCAAAGAGAGTGAGATGCCAGCTACTTTCATTCAGTCAGTAGCTTCAATCATTTCTGGACGTTTTTCAATGGTAAAAATCAATGAATATTGTAAATGCACAAACAGTAATTTCTCCACATTGCAAGGTGCAATTCTGAAATTTTTTGCTTTTTCCTGCTCCTCTTAGCATGATAAAGAAGATTCAAAGAGAGTGAGATGCCAGCTCCTTTCATTCAGTCAGTAGCTTCAAACATTTCTGGTATATGAATAACATGATGTTTTTCAATGGCAAAAATCAATGAATATTGTAAATGCACAAACAGTAATTTCTCCGCATTGCAAGGTGCAATTCTGAAATTTTTTGCTTTTTCCTGCTCCTCTTAGCATGATAAAGAAGATTCAAAGAGAGTGAGATGCCAGCTCCTTTCATTCAGTCAGTAGCTTCAATCATTTCTGGATGTTTTTCAATGGCAAAAATCAATGAATATTGTAAATGCACAAACTGTAATTTCTCCGCATTGCAAGGTGCAATTCTGAAATTTTTTGCTTTTTCCTGCTCCTCTTAGCATGATAAAGAAGATTCAAAGAGAGTGAGATGCCAGCTCCTTTCATTCAGTCAGTAGCTTCAATCATTTCTGGACGTTTTTCAATGGCAAAAATCAATGAATATTGTAAATGCACAAACAGTAATTTCTCCGCATTGCAAGGTGCAATTCTGAAATTTATTGCTTTTTCCTGCTCCTCTTAGCATGATAAAGAAGATTCAAAGAGAGTGAGATGCCAGCTCCTTTCATTCAGTCAGTAGCTTCAATCATTTCTGGACGTTTTTCAATGGCAAAAATCAATGAATATTGTAAATGCACAAACAGTAATTTCTCCGCATTGCAAGGTGCAATTCTGAAAGTTTTTGCTTTTTCCCGCTCCTCTTAGCATGATAAAGAAGATTCAAAGAGAGTGAGGTGCCAGCTCCTTTCATTCAGTCAGTAGCTTCAAACATTTCTGGTATATGAATAACATGTTTTTCAATGGCAAAAATCAATGAATATTGTAAATGCACAAACAGTAATTTCTCCGCATTGCAAGGTGCAATTCTGAAATTTTTTGATTTTTCCTGCTCCTCTTAGCATGATAAAGAAGATTCAAAGAGAGTGAGATGCCAGCTCCTTTCATTCAGTCAGTAGGTTCAATCATTTCTGGATGTTTTTCAATGGCAAAAATCAATGAATATTGTAAATGCACAAACTGTAATTTCTCCGCATTGCAAGGTGCAATTCTGAAATTTTTTGCTTTTTCCTGCTCCTCTTAGCATGATAAAGAAGATTCAAAGAGAGTGAGATGCCAGCTCCTTTCATTCAGTCAGTAGCTTCAATCATTTCTGGACGTTTTTCAGTGGCAAAAATCAATGAATATTGTAAATGCACAAACAGTAATTTCTCCGCATTGCAAGGTGCAATTCTGAAATTTTTTGCTTTTTCCTGCTCCTCTTAGCATGATAAAGAAGATTCAAAGAGAGTGAGATGCCAGCTCCTTTCATTCAGTCAGTACCTTCAATCATTTCTGGACGTTTTTCAATGGCAAAAATCAATGAATATTGTAAATGCACAAACAGTAATTTCTCCGCATTGCAAGGTGCAAGTCTGAAATTTTTTGCTTTTTCCTGCTCCTCTTAGCATGATAAAGAAGATTCAAAGAGAGTGAGATGCCAGCTACTTTCATTCAGTCAGTAGCTTCAATCATTTCTGGACGTTTTTCAATGGTAAAAATCAATGAATATTGTAAATGCACAAACAGTAATTTCTCCACATTGCAAGGTGCAATTCTGAAATTTTTTGCTTTTTCCTGCTCCTCTTAGCATGATAAAGAAGATTCAAAGAGAGTGAGATGCCAGCTCCTTTCATTCAGTCAGTAGCTTCAAACATTTCTGGTATATGAATAACATGATGTTTTTCAATGGCAAAAATCAATGAATATTGTAAATGCACAAACAGTAATTTCTCCGCATTGCAAGGTGCAATTCTGAAATTTTTTGCTTTTTCCTGCTCCTCTTAGCATGATAAAGAAGATTCAAAGAGAGTGAGATGCCAGCTCCTTTCATTCAGTCAGTACCTTCAATCATTTCTGGACGTTTTTCAATGGCAAAAATCAATGAATATTGTAAATGCACAAACAGTAATTTCTCCGCATTGCAAGGTGCAATTCTGAAATTTTTTGCTTTTTCCCGCTCCTCTTAGCATGATAAAGAAGATTCAAAGAGAGTGAGGTGCCAGCTCCTTTCATTCAGTCAGTAGCTTCAAACATTTCTGGTATATGAATAACATGTTTTTCAATGGCAAAAATCAATGAATATTGTAAATGCACAAACAGTAATTTCTCCGCATTGCAAGGTGCAATTCTGAAATTTTTTGCTTTTTCCTGCTCCTCTTAGCATGATAAGAAGATTCAAAGAGAGTGAGATGCCAGCTCCTTTCATTCAGTCAGTAGCTTCAATCATTTCTGGACGTTTTTCAATGGCAAAAATCAATGAATATTGTAAATGCACAAACAGCAATTTCTCCGCATTGCAAGGTGCAATTCTGAAATTTTTTGCTTTTTCCTGCTCCTCTTAGCATGATAAAGAAGATTCAAAGAGAGTGAGATGTCAGCTCCTTTCATTCAGTCAGTAGCTTCAAACATTTCTGGTATATGAATAACATGATGTTTTTCAATGGCAAAAATCAATGAATATTGTAAATGCACAAACAGTAATTTCTCCGCATTGCAAGGTGCAATTCTGAAATTTTTTGCTTTTTCCTGCTCCTCTTAGCATGATAAAGAAGATTCAAAGAGAGTGAGATGCCAGCTCCTTTCATTCAGTCAGTAGCTTCAATCATTTCTGGATGTTTTTCAATGGCAAAAATCAATGAATATTGTAAATGCACAAACAGTAATTTCTCCGCATTGCAAGGTGCAATTCTGAAATTTTTTGCTTTTTCCTGCTCCTCTTAGCATGATAAAGAAGATTCAAAGAGAGTGAGATGCCAGCTCCTTTCGTTCAGTCAGTAGCTTCAATCATTTCTGGACGTTTTTCAATGGCAAAAATCATTGAATATTATAAATGCACAAACAGTAATTTCTCCGCATTGCAAGGTGCAATTCTGAAATTTTTTGCTTTTTCCCGCTCCTCTTAGCATGATAAAGAAGATTCAAAGAGAGTGAGGTGCCAGCTCCTTTCATTCAGTCAGTAGCTTCAAACATTTCTGGTATATGAATAACATGTTTTTCAATGGCAAAAATCAATGAATATTGTAAATGCACAAACAGTAATTTCTCCGCATTGCAAGGTGCAATTCTGAAATTTTTTGCTTTTTCCTGCTCCTCTTAGCATGATAAAGAAGATTCAAAGAGAGTGAGATGCCAGCTCCTTTCATTCAGTCAGTAGCTTCAATCATTTCTGGACGTTTTTCAATGGCAAAAATCAATGAATATTGTAAATGCACAAACAGTAATTTCTCCGCATTGCAAGGTGCAATTCTGAAATTTTTTGCTTTTTCCTGCTCCTCTTAGCATGATAAAGAAGATTCAAAGAGAGTGAGATGTCAGCTCCTTTCATTCAGTCAGTAGCTTCAAACATTTCTGGTATATGAATAACATGATGTTTTTCAATGGCAAAAATCAATGAATATTGTAAATGCACAAACAGTAATTTCTCCGCATTGCAAGGTGCAATTCTGAAATTTTTTGCTTTTTCCTGCTCCTCTTAGCATGATAAAGAAGATTCAAAGAGAGTGAGATGCCAGCTCCTTTCGTTCAGTCAGTAGCTTCAATCATTTCTGGACGTTTTTCAATGGCAAAAATCATTGAATATTATAAATGCACAAACAGTAATTTCTCCGCACTGCAAGGTGCAATTCTGAAATTTTTTGCTTTTTCCTGCTCCTCTTAGCATGATAAAGAAGATTCAAAGAGAGTGAGATGCCAGCTCCTTTCGTTCAGTCAGTAGCTTCAATCATTTCTGGACGTTTTTCAATGGCAAAAATCATTGAATATTATAAATGCACAAACAGTAATTTCTCCGCATTGCAAGGTGCAATTCTGAAATTTTTTGCTTTTTCCTGCTCCTCTTAGCATGATAAAGAAGATTCAAAGAGAGTGAGATGCCAGCTCCTTTCATTCAGTCAGTAGCTTCAAACATTTCTGGTATATGAATAACATGATGTTTTTCAATGGCAAAAATCAATGAATATTGTAAATGCACAAACAGTAATTTCTCCGCATTGCAAGGTGCAATTCTGAAATTTTTTGCTTTTTCCTGCTCCTCTTAGCATGATAAAGAAGATTCAAAGAGAGTGAGATGCCAGCTCCTTTCATTCAGTCAGTAGCTTCAATCATTTCTGGATGTTTTTCAATGGCAAAAATCAATGAATATTGTAAATGCACAAACAGTAATTTCTCCGCATTGCAAGGTGCAATTCTGAAATTTTTTGCTTTTTCCTGCTCCTCTTAGCATGATAAAGAAGATTCAAAGAGAGTGAGATGCCAGCTCCTTTCATTCAGTCAGTAGCTTCAATCATTTCTGGACGTTTTTCAATGGCAAAAACCAATGAATATTGTAAATGCACAAACAGTAATTTCTCCGCATTGCAAGGTGCAATTCTGAAATTTTTTGCTTTTTCCTGCTCCTCTTAGCATGATAAAGAAGATTCAAAGAGAGTGAGATGCCAGCTCCTTTCATTCAGTCAGTACCTTCAATCATTTCTGGACGTTTTTCAATGGCAAAAATCAATGAATATTGTAAATGCACAAACAGTAATTTCTCCGCATTGCAAGGTGCAATTCTGAAATTTTTTGCTTTTTCCCGCTCCTCTTAGCATGATAAAGAAGATTCAAAGAGAGTGAGGTGCCAGCTCCTTTCATTCAGTCAGTAGCTTCAAACATTTCTGGTATATGAATAACATGTTTTTCAATGGCAAAAATCAATGAATATTGTAAATGCACAAACAGTAATTTCTCCGCATTGCAAGGTGCAATTCTGAAATTTTTTGCTTTTATCTGCTCCTCTTAGCATGATAAGAAGATTCAAAGAGAGTGAGATGCCAGCTCCTTTCATTCAGTCAGTAGCTTCAATCATTTCTGGATGTTTTTCAATGGCAAAAATCAATGAATATTGTAAATGCACAAACAGCAATTTCTCCGCATTGCAAGGTGCAATTCTGAAATTTTTTGCTTTTTCCTGCTCCTCTTAGCATGATAAAGAAGATTCAAAGAGAGTGAGATGTCAGCTCCTTTCATTCAGTCAGTAGCTTCAAACATTTCTGGTATATGAATAACATGATGTTTTTCAATGGCAAAAATCAATGAATATTGTAAATGCACAAACAGTAATTTCTCCGCATTGCAAGGTGCAATTCTGAAATTTTTTGCTTTTTCCTGCTCCTCTTAGCATGATAAAGAAGATTCAAAGAGAGTGAGATGCCAGCTCCTTTCATTCAGTCAGTAGCTTCAATCATTTCTGGATGTTTTTCAATGGCAAAAATCAATGAATATTGTAAATGCACAAACAGTAATTTCTCCGCATTGCAAGGTGCAATTCTGAAATTTTTTGCTTTTTCCTGCTCCTCTTAGCATGATAAAGAAGATTCAAAGAGAGTGAGATGCCAGCTCCTTTCGTTCAGTCAGTAGCTTCAATCATTTCTGGACGTTTTTCAATGGCAAAAATCATTGAATATTATAAATGCACAAACAGTAATTTCTCCGCATTGCAAGGTGCAATTCTGAAATTTTTTGCTTTTTCCCGCTCCTCTTAGCATGATAAAGAAGATTCAAAGAGAGTGAGGTGCCAGCTCCTTTCATTCAGTCAGTAGCTTCAAACATTTCTGGTATATGAATAACATGTTTTTCAATGGCAAAAATCAATGAATATTGTAAATGCACAAACAGTAATTTCTCCGCATTGCAAGGTGCAATTCTGAAATTTTTTGCTTTTTCCTTCTCCTCTTAGCATGATAAAGAAGATTCAAAGAGAGTGAGATGCCAGCTCCTTTCATTCAGTCAGTAGCTTCAATCATTTCTGGACGTTTTTCAATGGCAAAAATCAATGAATATTGTAAATGCACAAACAGTAATTTCTCCGCATTGCAAGGTGCAATTCTGAAATTTTTTGCTTTTTCCTGCTCCTCTTAGCATGATAAAGAAGATTCAAAGAGAGTGAGATGTCAGCTCCTTTCATTCAGTCAGTAGCTTCAAACATTTCTGGTATATGAATAACATGATGTTTTTCAATGGCAAAAATCAATGAATATTGTAAATGCACAAACAGTAATTTCTCCGCATTGCAAGGTGCAATTCTGAAATTTTTTGCTTTTTCCTGCTCCTCTTAGCATGATAAAGAAGATTCAAAGAGAGTGAGATGCCAGCTCCTTTCATTCAGTCAGTAGCTTCAATCATTTCTGGATGTTTTTCAATGGCAAAAATCAATGAATATTGTAAATGCACAAACAGTAATTTCTCCGCATTGCAAGGTGCAATTCTGAAATTTTTTGCTTTTTCCTGCTCCTCTTAGCATGATAAAGAAGATTCAAAGAGAGTGAGATGCCAGCTCCTTTCGTTCAGTCAGTAGCTTCAATCATTTCTGGACGTTTTTCAATGGCAAAAATCATTGAATATTATAAATGCACAAACAGTAATTTCTCCGCATTGCAAGGTGCAATTCTGAAATTTTTTGCTTTTTCCTGCTCCTCTTAGCATGATAAAGAAGATTCAAAGAGAGTGAGATGCCAGCTCCTTTCGTTCAGTCAGTAGCTTCAATCATTTCTGGACGTTTTTCAATGGCAAAAATCATTGAATATTATAAATGCACAAACAGTAATTTCTCCGCATTGCAAGGTGCAATTCTGAAATTTTTTACTTTTTCCTGCTCCTCTTAGCATGATAAAGAAGATTCAAAGAGAGTGAGATGCCAGCTCCTTTCATTCAGTCAGTAGCTTCAATCATTTCTGGCATATGAATAACATGATGTTTTTCAATGGCAAAAATCAATGAATATTGTAAATGCACAAACAGTAATTTCTCCGCATTGCAAGGTGCAATTCTGAAATTTTTTGCTTTTTCCTGCTCCTCTTAGCATGATAAAGAAGATTCAAAGAGAGTGAGATGCCAGCTCCTTTCATTCAGTCAGTAGCTTCAAACATTTCTGGTATATGAATAACATGATGTTTTTCAATGGCAAAAATCAATGAATATTGTAAATGCACAAACAGTAATTTCTCCGCATTGCAAGGTGCAAGTCTGAAATTTTTTGCTTTTTCCTGCTCCTCTTAGCATGATAAAGAAGATTCAAAGAGAGTGAGATGCCAGCTACTTTCATTCAGTCAGTAGCTTCAATCATTTCTGGACGTTTTTCAATGGTAAAAATCAATGAATATTGTAAATGCACAAACAGTAATTTCTCCACATTGCAAGGTGCAATTCTGAAATTTTTTGCTTTTTCCTGCTCCTCTTAGCATGATAAAGAAGATTCAAAGAGAGTGAGATGCCAGCTCCTTTCATTCAGTCAGTAGCTTCAAACATTTCTGGTATATGAATAACATGATGTTTTTCAATGGCAAAAATCAATGAATATTGTAAATGCACAAACAGTAATTTCTCCGCATTGCAAGGTGCAATTCTGAAATTTTTTGCTTTTTCCTGCTCCTCTTAGCATGATAAAGAAGATTCAAAGAGAGTGAGAAGCCAGCTCCTTTCATTCAGTCAGTAGCTTCAAACATTTCTGGTATATGAATAACATGATGTTTTTCAATGGCAAAAATCAATGAATATTGTAAATGCACAAACAGTAATTTCTCCGCATTGCAAGGTGCAATTCTGAAATTTTTTGCTTTTTCCTGCTCCTCTTAGCATGATAAGAAGATTCAAAGAGAGTGAGATGCCAGCTCCTTTCATTCAGTCAGTAGCTTCAATCATTTCTGGACGTTTTTCAATGGCAAAAATCAATGAATATTGTAAATGCACAAACAGCAATTTCTCCGCATTGCAAGGTGCAATTCTGAAATTTTTTGATTTTTCCTGCTCCTCTTAGCATGATAAAGAAGATTCAAAGAGAGTGAGATGTCAGCTCCTTTCATTCAGTCAGTAGCTTCAAACATTTCTGGTATATGAATAACATGATGTTTTTCAATGGCAAAAATCAATGAATATTGTAAATGCACAAACAGTAATTTCTCCGCATTGCAAGGTGCAATTCTGAAATTTTTTGCTTTTTCCTGCTCCTCTTAGCATGATAAAGAAGATTCAAAGAGAGTGAGATGCCAGCTCCTTTCATTCAGTCAGTAGCTTCAATCATTTCTGGATGTTTTTCAATGGCAAAAATCAATGAATATTGTAAATGCACAAACAGTAATTTCTCCGCATTGCAAGGTGCAATTCTGAAATTTTTTGCTTTTTCCTGCTCCTCTTAGCATGATAAAGAAGATTCAAAGAGAGTGAGATGCCAGCTCCTTTCGTTCAGTCAGTAGCTTCAATCATTTCTGGACGTTTTTCAATGGCAAAAATCATTGAATATTATAAATGCACAAACAGTAATTTCTCCGCATTGCAAGGTGCAATTCTGAAATTTTTTGCTTTTTCCCGCTCCTCTTAGCATGATAAAGAAGATTCAAAGAGAGTGAGGTGCCAGCTCCTTTCATTCAGTCAGTAGCTTCAAACATTTCTGGTATATGAATAACATGTTTTTCAATGGCAAAAATCAATGAATATTGTAAATGCACAAACAGTAATTTCTCCGCATTGCAAGGTGCAATTCTGAAATTTTTTGCTTTTTCCTGCTCCTCTTAGCATGATAAAGAAGATTCAAAGAGAGTGAGATGCCAGCTCCTTTCATTCAGTCAGTAGCTTCAATCATTTCTGGACGTTTTTCAATGGCAAAAATCAATGAATATTGTAAATGCACAAACAGTAATTTCTCCGCATTGCAAGGTGCAATTCTGAAATTTTTTGCTTTTTCCTGCTCCTCTTAGCATGATAAAGAAGATTCAAAGAGAGTGAGATGTCAGCTCCTTTCATTCAGTCAGTAGCTTCAAACATTTCTGGTATATGAATAACATGATGTTTTTCAATGGCAAAAATCAATGAATATTGTAAATGCACAAACAGTAATTTCTCCGCATTGCAAGGTGCAATTCTGAAATTTTTTGCTTTTTCCTGCTCCTCTTAGCATGATAAAGAAGATTCAAAGAGAGTGAGATGCCAGCTCCTTTCATTCAGTCAGTAGCTTCAATCATTTCTGGATGTTTTTCAATGGCAAAAATCAATGAATATTGTAAATGCACAAACAGTAATTTCTCCGCATTGCAAGGTGCAATTCTGAAATTTTTTGCTTTTTCCTGCTCCTCTTAGCATGATAAAGAAGATTCAAAGAGAGTGAGATGCCAGCTCCTTTCGTTCAGTCAGTAGCTTCAATCATTTCTGGACGTTTTTCAATGGCAAAAATCATTGAATATTATAAATGCACAAACAGTAATTTCTCCGCATTGCAAGGTGCAATTCTGAAATTTTTTGCTTTTTCCTGCTCCTCTTAGCATGATAAAGAAGATTCAAAGAGAGTGAGATGCCAGCTCCTTTCGTTCAGTCAGTAGCTTCAATCATTTCTGGACGTTTTTCAATGGCAAAAATCATTGAATATTATAAATGCACAAACAGTAATTTCTCCGCATTGCAAGGTGCAATTCTGAAATTTTTTACTTTTTCCTGCTCCTCTTAGCATGATAAAGAAGATTCAAAGAGAGTGAGATGCCAGCTCCTTTCATTCAGTCAGTAGCTTCAATCATTTCTGGCATATGAATAACATGATGTTTTTCAATGGCAAAAATCAATGAATATTGTAAATGCACAAACAGTAATTTCTCCGCATTGCAAGGTGCAATTCTGAAATTTTTTGCTTTTTCCTGCTCCTCTTAGCATGATAAAGAAGATTCAAAGAGAGTGAGATGCCAGCTCCTTTCATTCAGTCAGTAGCTTCAAACATTTCTGGTATATGAATAACATGATGTTTTTCAATGGCAAAAATCAATGAATATTGTAAATGCACAAACAGTAATTTCTCCGCATTGCAAGGTGCAAGTCTGAAATTTTTTGCTTTTTCCTACTCCTCTTAGCATGATAAAGAAGATTCAAAGAGAGTGAGATGCCAGCTACTTTCATTCAGTCAGTAGCTTCAATCATTTCTGGACGTTTTTCAATGGTAAAAATCAATGAATATTGTAAATGCACAAACAGTAATTTCTCCACATTGCAAGGTGCAATTCTGAAATTTTTTGCTTTTTCCTGCTCCTCTTAGCATGATAAAGAAGATTCAAAGAGAGTGAGATGCCAGCTCCTTTCATTCAGTCAGTAGCTTCAAACATTTCTGGTATATGAATAACATGATGTTTTTCAATGGCAAAAATCAATGAATATTGTAAATGCACAAACAGTAATTTCTCCGCATTGCAAGGTGCAATTCTGAAATTTTTTGCTTTTTCCTGCTCCTCTTAGCATGATAAAGAAGATTCAAAGAGAGTGAGATGCCAGCTCCTTTCATTCAGTCAGTAGCTTCAATCATTTCTGGATGTTTTTCAATGGCAAAAATCAATGAATATTGTAAATGCAAAAACTGTAATTTCTCCGCATTGCAAGGTGCAATTCTGAAATTTTTTGCTTTTTCCTGCTCCTCTTAGCATGATAAAGAAGATTCAAAGAGAGTGAGATGCCAGCTCCTTTCATTCAGTCAGTAGCTTCAATCATTTCTGGACGTTTTTCAATGGCAAAAACCAATGAATATTGTAAATGCACAAACAGTAATTTCTCCGCATTGCAAGGTGCAATTCTGAAATTTTTTGCTTTTTCCTGCTCCTCTTAGCATGATAAAGAAGATTCAAAGAGAGTGAGATGCCAGCTCCTTTCATTCAGTCAGTACCTTCAATCATTTCTGGACGTTTTTCAATGGCAAAAATCAATGAATATTGTAAATGCACAAACAGTAATTTCTCCGCATTGCAAGGTGCAATTCTGAAATTTTTTGCTTTTTCCTGCTCCTCTTAGCATGATAAAGAAGATTCAAAGAGAGTGAGATGCCAGCTCCTTTCATTCAGTCAGTAGCTTCAAACATTTCTGGTATATGAATAACATGATGTTTTTCAATGGCAAAAATCAATGAATATTGTAAATGCACAAACAGTAATTTCTCCGCATTGCAAGGTGCAATTCTGAAATTTTTTGCTTTTTCCTGCTCCTCTTAGCATGATAAAGAAGATTCAAAGAGAGTGAGATGCCAGCTCCTTTCATTCAGTCAGTAGCTTCAATCATTTCTGGATGTTTTTCAATGGCAAAAATCAATGAATATTGTAAATGCACAAACAGTAATTTCTCCGCATTGCAAGGTGCAATTCTGAAATTTTTTGCTTTTTCCTGCTCCTCTTAGCATGATAAAGAAGATTCAAAGAGAGTGAGATGTCAGCTCCTTTCATTCAGTCAGTAGCTTCAAACATTTCTGGTATATGAATAACATGATGTTTTTCAATGGCAAAAATCAATGAATATTGTAAATGCACAAACAGTAATTTCTCCGCATTGCAAGGTGCAATTCTGAAATTTTTTGCTTTTTCCTGCTCCTCTTAGCATGATAAAGAAGATTCAAAGAGAGTGAGATGCCAGCTCCTTTCGTTCAGTCAGTAGCTTCAATCATTTCTGGACGTTTTTCAATGGCAAAAATCATTGAATATTATAAATGCACAAACAGTAATTTCTCCGCATTGCAAGGTGCAATTCTGAATTTTTTTTTACTTTTTCCTGCTCCTCTTAGCATGATAAAGAAGATTCAAAGAGAGTGAGATGCCAGCTCCTTTCATTCAGTCAGTAGCTTCAATCATTTCTGGTATATGAATAACATGATGTTTTTCAATGGCAAAAATCAATGAATATTGTAAATGCACAAACAGTAATTTCTCCGCATTGCAAGGTGCAAGTCTGAAATTTTTTGCTTTTTCCTGCTCCTCTTAGCATGATAAAGAAGATTCAAAGAGAGTGAGATGCCAGCTACTTTCATTCAGTCAGTAGCTTCAATCATTTCTGGACGTTTTTCAATGGTAAAAATCAATGAATATTGTAAATGCACAAACAGTAATTTCTCCACATTGCAAGGTGCAATTCTGAAATTTTTTGCTTTTTCCTGCTCCTCTTAGCATGATAAAGAAGATTCAAAGAGAGTGAGATGCCAGCTCCTTTCATTCAGTCAGTAGCTTCAAACATTTCTGGTATATGAATAACATGATGTTTTTCAATGGCAAAAATCAATGAATATTGTAAATGCACAAACAGTAATTTCTCCGCATTGCAAGGTGCAATTCTGAAATTTTTTGCTTTTTCCTGCTCCTCTTAGCATGATAAAGAAGATTCAAAGAGAGTGAGGTGCCAGCTCCTTTCATTCAGTCAGTAGCTTCAAACATTTCTGGTATATGAATAACATGTTTTTCAATGGCAAAAATCAATGAATATTGTAAATGCACAAACAGTAATTTCTCCGCATTGCAAGGTGCAATTCTGAAATTTTTTGCTTTTTCCTGCTCCTCTTAGCATGATAAAGAAGATTCAAAGAGAGTGAGAAGCCAGCTCCTTTCATTCAGTCAGTAGCTTCAAACATTTCTGGTATATGAATAACATGATGTTTTTCAATGGCAAAAATCAATGAATATTGTAAATGCACAAACAGTAATTTCTCCGCATTGCAAGGTGCAATTCTGAAATTTTTTGCTTTTTCCTGCTCCTCTTAGCATGATAAGAAGATTCAAAGAGAGTGAGATGCCAGCTCCTTTCATTCAGTCAGTAGCTTCAATCATTTCTGGACGTTTTTCAATGGCAAAAATCAATGAATATTGTAAATGCACAAACAGCAATTTCTCCGCATTGCAAGGTGCAATTCTGAAATTTTTTGATTTTTCCTGCTCCTCTTAGCATGATAAAGAAGATTCAAAGAGAGTGAGATGTCAGCTCCTTTCATTCAGTCAGTAGCTTCAAACATTTCTGGTATATGAATAACATGATGTTTTTCAATGGCAAAAATCAATGAATATTGTAAATGCACAAACAGTAATTTCTCCGCATTGCAAGGTGCAATTCTGAAATTTTTTGCTTTTTCCTGCTCCTCTTAGCATGATAAAGAAGATTCAAAGAGAGTGAGATGCCAGCTCCTTTCATTCAGTCAGTAGCTTCAATCATTTCTGGATGTTTTTCAATGGCAAAAATCAATGAATATTGTAAATGCACAAACAGTAATTTCTCCGCATTGCAAGGTGCAATTCTGAAATTTTTTGCTTTTTCCTGCTCCTCTTAGCATGATAAAGAAGATTCAAAGAGAGTGAGATGCCAGCTCCTTTCGTTCAGTCAGTAGCTTCAATCATTTCTGGACGTTTTTCAATGGCAAAAATCATTGAATATTATAAATGCACAAACAGTAATTTCTCCGCATTGCAAGGTGCAATTCTGAAATTTTTTGCTTTTTCCCGCTCCTCTTAGCATGATAAAGAAGATTCAAAGAGAGTGAGGTGCCAGCTCCTTTCATTCAGTCAGTAGCTTCAAACATTTCTGGTATATGAATAACATGTTTTTCAATGGCAAAAATCAATGAATATTGTAAATGCACAAACAGTAATTTCTCCGCATTGCAAGGTGCAATTCTGAAATTTTTTGCTTTTTCCTGCTCCTCTTAGCATGATAAAGAAGATTCAAAGAGAGTGAGATGCCAGCTCCTTTCATTCAGTCAGTAGCTTCAATCATTTCTGGACGTTTTTCAATGGCAAAAATCAATGAATATTGTAAATGCACAAACAGTAATTTCTCCGCATTGCAAGGTGCAATTCTGAAATTTTTTGCTTTTTCCTGCTCCTCTTAGCATGATAAAGAAGATTCAAAGAGAGTGAGATGTCAGCTCCTTTCATTCAGTCAGTAGCTTCAAACATTTCTGGTATATGAATAACATGATGTTTTTCAATGGCAAAAATCAATGAATATTGTAAATGCACAAACAGTAATTTCTCCGCATTGCAAGGTGCAATTCTGAAATTTTTTGCTTTTTCCTGCTCCTCTTAGCATGATAAAGAAGATTCAAAGAGAGTGAGATGCCAGCTCCTTTCATTCAGTCAGTAGCTTCAATCATTTCTGGATGTTTTTCAATGGCAAAAATCAATGAATATTGTAAATGCACAAACAGTAATTTCTCCGCATTGCAAGGTGCAATTCTGAAATTTTTTGCTTTTTCCTGCTCCTCTTAGCATGATAAAGAAGATTCAAAGAGAGTGAGATGCCAGCTCCTTTCGTTCAGTCAGTAGCTTCAATCATTTCTGGACGTTTTTCAATGGCAAAAATCATTGAATATTATAAATGCACAAACAGTAATTTCTCCGCATTGCAAGGTGCAATTCTGAAATTTTTTGCTTTTTCCTGCTCCTCTTAGCATGATAAAGAAGATTCAAAGAGAGTGAGATGCCAGCTCCTTTCGTTCAGTCAGTAGCTTCAATCATTTCTGGACGTTTTTCAATGGCAAAAATCATTGAATATTATAAATGCACAAACAGTAATTTCTCCGCATTGCAAGGTGCAATTCTGAAATTTTTTACTTTTTCCTGCTCCTCTTAGCATGATAAAGAAGATTCAAAGAGAGTGAGATGCCAGCTCCTTTCATTCAGTCAGTAGCTTCAATCATTTCTGGCATATGAATAACATGATGTTTTTCAATGGCAAAAATCAATGAATATTGTAAATGCACAAACAGTAATTTCTCCGCATTGCAAGGTGCAATTCTGAAATTTTTTGCTTTTTCCTGCTCCTCTTAGCATGATAAAGAAGATTCAAAGAGAGTGAGATGCCAGCTCCTTTCATTCAGTCAGTAGCTTCAAACATTTCTGGTATATGAATAACATGATGTTTTTCAATGGCAAAAATCAATGAATATTGTAAATGCACAAACAGTAATTTCTCCGCATTGCAAGGTGCAAGTCTGAAATTTTTTGCTTTTTCCTACTCCTCTTAGCATGATATAGAAGATTCAAAGAGAGTGAGATGCCAGCTACTTTCATTCAGTCAGTAGCTTCAATCATTTCTGGACGTTTTTCAATGGTAAAAATCAATGAATATTGTAAATGCACAAACAGTAATTTCTCCACATTGCAAGGTGCAATTCTGAAATTTTTTGCTTTTTCCTGCTCCTCTTAGCATGATAAAGAAGATTCAAAGAGAGTGAGATGCCAGCTCCTTTCATTCAGTCAGTAGCTTCAAACATTTCTGGTATATGAATAACATGATGTTTTTCAATGGCAAAAATCAATGAATATTGTAAATGCACAAACAGTAATTTCTCCGCATTGCAAGGTGCAATTCTGAAATTTTTTGCTTTTTCCTGCTCCTCTTAGCATGATAAAGAAGATTCAAAGAGAGTGAGATGCCAGCTCCTTTCATTCAGTCAGTAGCTTCAAACATTTCTGGTATATGAATAACATGATGTTTTTCAATGGCAAAAATCAATGAATATTGTAAATGCACAAACAGTAATTTCTCCGCATTGCAAGGTGCAAGTCTGAAATTTTTTGCTTTTTCCTGCTCCTCTTAGCATGATAAAGAAGATTCAAAGAGAGTGAGATGCCAGCTACTTTCATTCAGTCAGTAGCTTCAATCATTTCTGGACGTTTTTCAATGGTAAAAATCAATGAATATTGTAAATGCACAAACAGTAATTTCTCCACATTGCAAGGTGCAATTCTGAAATTTTTTGCTTTTTCCTGCTCCTCTTAGCATGATAAAGAAGATTCAAAGAGAGTGAGATGCCAGCTCCTTTCATTCAGTCAGTAGCTTCAAACATTTCTGGTATATGAATAACATGATGTTTTTCAATGGCAAAAATCAATGAATATTGTAAATGCACAAACAGTAATTTCTCCGCATTGCAAGGTGCAATTCTGAAATTTTTTGCTTTTTCCTGCTCCTCTTAGCATGATAAAGAAGATTCAAAGAGAGTGAGATGCCAGCTCCTTTCATTCAGTCAGTAGCTTCAATCATTTCTGGATGTTTTTCAATGGCAAAAATCAATGAATATTGTAAATGCAAAAACTGTAATTTCTCCGCATTGCAAGGTGCAATTCTGAAATTTTTTGCTTTTTCCTGCTCCTCTTAGCATGATAAAGAAGATTCAAAGAGAGTGAGATGCCAGCTCCTTTCATTCAGTCAGTAGCTTCAATCATTTCTGGACGTTTTTCAATGGCAAAAACCAATGAATATTGTAAATGCACAAACAGTAATTTCTCCGCATTGCAAGGTGCAATTCTGAAATTTTTTGCTTTTTCCTGCTCCTCTTAGCATGATAAAGAAGATTCAAAGAGAGTGAGATGCCAGCTCCTTTCATTCAGTCAGTACCTTCAATCATTTCTGGACGTTTTTCAATGGCAAAAATCAATGAATATTGTAAATGCACAAACAGTAATTTCTCCGCATTGCAAGGTGCAATTCTGAAATTTTTTGCTTTTTCCTGCTCCTCTTAGCATGATAAAGAAGATTCAAAGAGAGTGAGATGCCAGCTCCTTTCATTCAGTCAGTAGCTTCAAACATTTCTGGTATATGAATAACATGATGTTTTTCAATGGCAAAAATCAATGAATATTGTAAATGCACAAACAGTAATTTCTCCGCATTGCAAGGTGCAATTCTGAAATTTTTTGCTTTTTCCTGCTCCTCTTAGCATGATAAAGAAGATTAAAAGAGAGTGAGATGCCAGCTCCTTTCATTCAGTCAGTAGCTTCAATCATTTCTGGATGTTTTTCAATGGCAAAAATCAATGAATATTGTAAATGCACAAACAGTAATTTCTCCGCATTGCAAGGTGCAATTCTGAAATTTTTTGCTTTTTCCTGCTCCTCTTAGCATGATAAAGAAGATTCAAAGAGAGTGAGATGTCAGCTCCTTTCATTCAGTCAGTAGCTTCAAACATTTCTGGTATATGAATAACATGATGTTTTTCAATGGCAAAAATCAATGAATATTGTAAATGCACAAACAGTAATTTCTCCGCATTGCAAGGTGCAATTCTGAAATTTTTTGCTTTTTCCTGCTCCTCTTAGCATGATAAAGAAGATTCAAAGAGAGTGAGATGCCAGCTCCTTTCGTTCAGTCAGTAGCTTCAATCATTTCTGGACGTTTTTCAATGGCAAAAATCATTGAATATTATAAATGCACAAACAGTAATTTCTCCGCATTGCAAGGTGCAATTCTGAATTTTTTTTTACTTTTTCCTGCTCCTCTTAGCATGATAAAGAAGATTCAAAGAGAGTGAGATGCCAGCTCCTTTCATTCAGTCAGTAGCTTCAATCATTTCTGGTATATGAATAACATGATGTTTTTCAATGGCAAAAATCAATGAATATTGTAAATGCACAAACAGTAATTTCTCCGCATTGCAAGGTGCAAGTCTGAAATTTTTTGCTTTTTCCTGCTCCTCTTAGCATGATAAAGAAGATTCAAAGAGAGTGAGATGCCAGCTACTTTCATTCAGTCAGTAGCTTCAATCATTTCTGGACGTTTTTCAATGGTAAAAATCAATGAATATTGTAAATGCACAAACAGTAATTTCTCCACATTGCAAGGTGCAATTCTGAAATTTTTTGCTTTTTCCTGCTCCTCTTAGCATGATAAAGAAGATTCAAAGAGAGTGAGATGCCAGCTCCTTTCATTCAGTCAGTAGCTTCAAACATTTCTGGTATATGAATAACATGATGTTTTTCAATGGCAAAAATCAATGAATATTGTAAATGCACAAACAGTAATTTCTCCGCATTGCAAGGTGCAATTCTGAAATTTTTTGCTTTTTCCTGCTCCTCTTAGCATGATAAAGAAGATTCAAAGAGAGTGAGGTGCCAGCTCCTTTCATTCAGTCAGTAGCTTCAAACATTTCTGGTATATGAATAACATGTTTTTCAATGGCAAAAATCAATGAATATTGTAAATGCACAAACAGTAATTTCTCCGCATTGCAACGTGCAATTCTGAAATTTTTTGCTTTTTCCTGCTCCTCTTAGCATGATAAAGAAGATTCAAAGAGAGTGAGATGCCAGCTCCTTTCATTCAGTCAGTAGCTTCAATCATTTCTGGACGTTTTTCAATGGCAAAAATCAATGAATATTGTAAATGCACAAACAGTAATTTCTCCGCATTGCAAGGTGCAATTCTGAAATTTTTTGCTTTTTCCTGCTCCTCTTAGCATGATAAAGAAGATTCAAAGAGAGTGAGATGTCAGCTCCTTTCATTCAGTCAGTAGCTTCAAACATTTCTGGTATATGAATAACATGATGTTTTTCAATGGCAAAAATCAATGAATATTGTAAATGCACAAACAGTAACTTCTCCGCATTGCAAGGTGCAATTCTGAAATTTTTTGCTTTTTCCTGCTCCTCTTAGCATGATAAAGAAGATTCAAAGAGAGTGAGATGCCAGCTCCTTTCATTCAGTCAGTAGCTTCAATCATTTCTGGATGTTTTTCAATGGCAAAAATCAATGAATATTGTAAATGCACAAACAGTAATTTCTCCGCATTGCAAGGTGCAATTCTGAAATTTTTTGCTTTTTCCTGCTCCTCTTAGCATGATAAAGAAGATTCAAAGAGAGTGAGATGCCAGCTCCTTTCGTTCAGTCAGTAGCTTCAATCATTTCTGGACGTTTTTCAATGGCAAAAATCATTGAATATTATAAATGCACAAACAGTAATTTCTCCGCATTGCAAGGTGCAATTCTGAAATTTTTTGCTTTTTCCCGCTCCTCTTAGCATGATAAAGAAGATTCAAAGAGAGTGAGGTGCCAGCTCCTTTCATTCAGTCAGTAGCTTCAAACATTTCTGGTATATGAATAACATGTTTTTCAATGGCAAAAATCAATGAATATTGTAAATGCACAAACAGTAATTTCTCCGCATTGCAAGGTGCAATTCTGAAATTTTTTGCTTTTTCCTGCTCCTCTTAGCATGATAAAGAAGATTCAAAGAGAGTGAGATGCCAGCTCCTTTCATTCAGTCAGTAGCTTCAATCATTTCTGGACGTTTTTCAATGGCAAAAATCAATGAATATTGTAAATGCATAAACAGTAATTTCTCCGCATTGCAAGGTGCAATTCTGAAATTTTTTGCTTTTTCCTGCTCCTCTTAGCATGATAAAGAAGATTCAAAGAGAGTGAGATGTCAGCTCCTTTCATTCAGTCAGTAGCTTCAAACATTTCTGGTATATGAATAACATGATGTTTTTCAATGGCAAAAATCAATGAATATTGTAAATGCACAAACAGTAATTTCTCCGCATTGCAAGGTGCAATTCTGAAATTTTTTGCTATTTCCTGCTCCTCTTAGCATGATAAAGAAGATTCAAAGAGAGTGAGATGCCAGCTCCTTTCATTCAGTCAGTAGCTTCAATCATTTCTGGATGTTTTTCAATGGCAAAAATCAATGAATATTGTAAATGCACAAACAGTAATTTCTCCGCATTGCAAGGTGCAATTCTGAAATTTTTTGCTTTTTCCTGCTCCTCTTAGCATGATAAAGAAGATTCAAAGAGAGTGAGATGCCAGCTCCTTTCGTTCAGTCAGTAGCTTCAATCATTTCTGGACGTTTTTCAATGGCAAAAATCATTGAATATTATAAATGCACAAACAGTAATTTCTCCGCATTGCAAGGTGCAATTCTGAAATTTTTTACTTTTTCCTGCTCCTCTTAGCATGATAAAGAAGATTCAAAGAGAGTGAGATGCC
>NW_027371930.1:0-20664 GCF_046119375.1 Phyllobates terribilis
ATGAAAAACATGTTTTTCAATGGCAAAAATCAATGAATATTGTAAATGCACAAACAGTAATATCTCCACATTGCAATTTGCAATTCTGAAATTTTTGCTTTTTCCTGCTAATCCTAGCATGATAAAGAAGATTCAAAGAGAGTGAGATGCCAGCTCCTTTCATTCAGTCAGTAGCTTCAAACATTTCTGGTATATGAAAAACATGTTTTTCAATGGCAAAAATCAATGAATATTGTAAATGCACAAACAGTAATATCTCCACATTGCACGGTGCAATTCTGAAATTTTTAGCTTTTTCCTGTTAATCCTAGCATGATAAAGAAGATTCAAAGAGAGTGAGATGCCAGCTCCTTTCATTCAGTCAGTAGCTTCAAACATTTCTGGTATATGAAAAACGTTTTTCAATGGCAAAAATCAATGAATATTGTAAATGCACAAACAGTAATATCTCCACATTGCAAGGTGCAATTCTGAAATTTTTTGCTTTTTCCTGTTAATCCTAGCATGATAAAGAAGATTCAAAGAGTGAGATGCCAGCTCCTTTCATTCAGTCAGTAGCTTCAAACATTTCTGGTATATGAAAAACATGTTTTTCAATGGCAAAAATCAATGAATATTGTAAATGCACAAACAGTAATATCTCCACATTGCAAGGTGCAATTCTGAAATTTTTTGCTTTTTCCTGCTAATCCTAGCATGATAAAGAAGATTCAAAGAGAGTGAGATGCCAGCTCCTTTCATTCAGTCAGTAGCTTCAAACATTTCTGGTATATGAAAAACGTTTTTCAATGGCAAAAATCAATGAATATTGTAAATGCACAAACAGTAATATCTCCACATTGCACGGTGCAATTCTGAAATTTTTAGCTTTTTCCTGTTAATCCTAGCATGATAAAGAAGATTCAAAGAGAGTGAGATGCCAGCTCCTTTCATTCAGTCAGTAGCTTCAAACATTTCTGGTATATGAAAAACGTTTTTCAATGGCAAAAATCAATGAATATTGTAAATGCACAAACAGTAATATCTCCACATTGCAAGGTGCAATTCTGAAATTTTTTGCTTTTTCCTGTTAATCCTAGCATGATAAAGAAGATTCAAAGAGAGTGAGATGCCAGCTCCTTTCATTCAGTCAGTAGCTTCAAACATTTCTGGTATATGAAAAACATGTTTTTCAATGGCAAAAATCAATGAATATTGTAAATGCACAAACAGTAATATCTCCGCATTGCAAGGTGCAATTCTAAAATTTTTTGCTTTTTCCTGCTAATCCTAGCATGATAAAGAAGATTCAAAGAGAGTGAGATGCCAGCTCCTTTCATTCAGTCAGTAGCTTCAAACATTTCTGGTATATGAAAAACATGTTTTTCAATGGCAAAAATCAATGAATATTGTAAATGCACAAACAGTAATATCTCCACATTGCACGGTGCAATTCTGAAATTTTTAGCTTTTTCCTGTTAATCCTAGCATGATAAAGAAGATTCAAAGAGAGTGAGATGCCAGCTCCTTTCATTCAGTCAGTAGCTTCAAACATTTCTGGTATATGAAAAACGTTTTTCAATGGCAAAAATCAATGAATATTGTAAATGCACAAACAGTAATATCTCCACATTGCACGGTGCAATTCTGAAATTTTTAGCTTTTTCCTGTTAATCCTAGCATGATAAAGAAGATTCAAAGAGAGTGAGATGCCAGCTCCTTTCATTCAGTCAGTAGCTTCAAACATTTCTGGTATATGAAAAACATGTTTTTCAATGGCAAAAATCAATGAATATTGTAAATGCACAAACAGTAATATCTCCACATTGCACGGTGCAATTCTGAAATTTTTAGCTTTTTCCTGTTAATCCTAGCATGATAAAGAAGATTCAAAGAGAGTGAGATGCCAGCTCCTTTCATTCAGTCAGTAGCTTCAAACATTTCTGGTATATGAAAAACGTTTTTCAATGGCAAAAATCAATGAATATTGTAAATGCACAAACAGTAATATCTCCACATTGCAAGGTGCAATTCTGAAATTTTTTGCTTTTTCCTGTTAATCCTAGCATGATAAAGAAGATTCAAAGAGAGTGAGATGCCAGCTCCTTTCATTCAGTCAGTAGCTTCAAACATTTCTGGTATATGAAAAACATGTTTTTCAATGGCAAAAATCAATGAATATTGTAAATGCACAAACAGTAATATCTCCACATTGCAAGGTGCAATTCTGAAATTTTTTGCTTTTTCCTGCTAATCCTAGCATGATAAAGAAGATTCAAAGAGTGAGATGCCAGCTCCTTTCATTCAGTCAGTAGCTTCAAACATTTCTGGTATATGAAAAACGTTTTTCAATGGCAAAAATCAATGAATATTGTAAATGCACAAACAGTAATATCTCCACATTGCACGGTGCAATTCTGAAATTTTTAGCTTTTTCCTGTTAATCCTAGCATGATAAAGAAGATTCAAAGAGAGTGAGATGCCAGCTCCTTTCATTCAGTCAGTAGCTTCAAACATTTCTGGTATATGAAAAACATGTTTTTCAATGGCAAAAATCAATGAATATTGTAAATGCACAAACAGTAATATCTCCACATTGCAAGGTGCAATTCTGAAATTTTTTGCTTTTTCCTGCTAATCCTAGCATGATAAAGAAGATTCAAAGAGAGTGAGATGCCAGCTCCTTTCATTCAGTCAGTAGCTTCAAACATTTCTGGTATATGAAAAACATGTTTTTCAATGGCAAAAATCAATGAATATTGTAAATGCACAAACAGTAATATCTCCACATTGCACGGTGCAATTCTGAAATTTTTAGCTTTTTCCTGTTAATCCTAGCATGATAAAGAAGATTCAAAGAGAGTGAGATGCCAGCTCCTTTCATTCAGTCAGTAGCTTCAAACATTTCTGGTATATGAAAAACGTTTTTCAATGGCAAAAATCAATGAATATTGTAAATGCACAAACAGTAATATCTCCACATTGCAAGGTGCAATTCTGAAATTTTTTGCTTTTTCCTGTTAATCCTAGCATGATAAAGAAGATTCAAAGAGTGAGATGCCAGCTCCTTTCATTCAGTCAGTAGCTTCAAACATTTCTGGTATATGAAAAACATGTTTTTCAATGGCAAAAATCAATGAATATTGTAAATGCACAAACAGTAATATCTCCGCATTGCAAGGTGCAATTCTGAAATTTTTTGCTTTTTCCTGCTAATCCTAGCATGATAAAGAAGATTCAAAGAGAGTGAGATGCCAGCTCCTTTCATTCAGTCAGTAGCTTCAAACATTTCTGGTATATGAAAAACATGTTTTTCAATGGCAAAAATCAATGAATATTGTAAATGCACAAACAGTAATATCTCCACATTGCACGGTGCAATTCTGAAATTTTTAGCTTTTTCCTGTTAATCCTAGCATGATAAAGAAGATTCAAAGAGAGTGAGATGCCAGCTCCTTTCATTCAGTCAGTAGCTTCAAACATTTCTGGTATATGAAAAACATGTTTTTCAATGGCAAAAATCAATGAATATTGTAAATGCACAAACAGTAATATCTCCACATTGCACGGTGCAATTCTGAAATTTTTAGCTTTTTCCTGTTAATCCTAGCATGATAAAGAAGATTCAAAGAGAGTGAGATGCCAGCTCCTTTCATTCAGTCAGTAGCTTCAAACATTTCTGGTATATGAAAAACGTTTTTCAATGGCAAAAATCAATGAATATTGTAAATGCACAAACAGTAATATCTCCACATTGCAAGGTGCAATTCTGAAATTTTTTGCTTTTTCCTGTTAATCCTAGCATGATAAAGAAGATTCAAAGAGAGTGAGATGCCAGCTCCTTTCATTCAGTCAGTAGCTTCAAACATTTCTGGTATATGAAAAACATGTTTTTCAATGGCAAAAATCAATGAATATTGTAAATGCACAAACAGTAATATCTCCGCATTGCAAGGTGCAATTCTGAAATTTTTTGCTTTTTCCTGCTAATCCTAGCATGATAAAGAAGATTCAAAGAGAGTGAGATGCCAGCTCCTTTCATTCAGTCAGTAGCTTCAAACATTTCTGGTATATGAAAAACATGTTTTTCAATGGCAAAAATCAATGAATATTGTAAATGCACAAACAGTAATATCTCCACATTGCACGGTGCAATTCTGAAATTTTTAGCTTTTTCCTGTTAATCCTAGCATGATAAAGAAGATTCAAAGAGAGTGAGATGCCAGCTCCTTTCATTCAGTCAGTAGCTTCAAACATTTCTGGTATATGAAAAACGTTTTTCAATGGCAAAAATCAATGAATATTGTAAATGCACAAACAGTAATATCTCCACATTGCAAGGTGCAATTCTGAAATTTTTTGCTTTTTCCTGTTAATCCTAGCATGATAAAGAAGATTCAAAGAGAGTGAGATGCCAGCTCCTTTCATTCAGTCAGTAGCTTCAAACATTTCTGGTATATGAAAAACGTTTTTCAATGGCAAAAATCAATGAATATTGTAAATGCACAAACAGTAATATCTCCGCATTGCAAGGTGCAATTCTGAAATTTTTTGCTTTTTCCTGCTAATCCTAGCATGATAAAGAAGATTCAAAGAGAGTGAGATGCCAGCTCCTTTCATTCAGTCAGTAGCTTCAAACATTTCTGGTATATGAAAAACATGTTTTTCAATGGCAAAAATCAATGAATATTGTAAATGCACAAACAGTAATATCTCCACATTGCAAGGTGCAATTCTGAAATTTTTTGCTTTTTCCTGCTAATCCTAGCATGATAAAGAAGATTCAAAGAGAGTGAGATGCCAGCTCCTTTCATTCAGTCAGTAGCTTCAAACATTTCTGGTATATGAAAAACGTTTTTCAATGGCAAAAATCAATGAATATTGTAAATGCACAAACAGTAATATCTCCACATTGCACGGTGCAATTCTGAAATTTTTAGCTTTTTCCTGTTAATCCTAGCATGATAAAGAAGATTCAAAGAGAGTGAGATGCCAGCTCCTTTCATTCAGTCAGTAGCTTCAAACATTTCTGGTATATGAAAAACGTTTTTCAATGGCAAAAATCAATGAATATTGTAAATGCACAAACAGTAATATCTCCACATTGCAAGGTGCAATTCTGAAATTTTTTGCTTTTTCCTGTTAATCCTAGCATGATAAAGAAGATTCAAAGAGAGTGAGATGCCAGCTCCTTTCATTCAGTCAGTAGCTTCAAACATTTCTGGTATATGAAAAACATGTTTTTCAATGGCAAAAATCAATGAATATTGTAAATGCACAAACAGTAATATCTCCGCATTGCAAGGTGCAATTCTAAAATTTTTTGCTTTTTCCTGCTAATCCTAGCATGATAAAGAAGATTCAAAGAGAGTGAGATGCCAGCTCCTTTCATTCAGTCAGTAGCTTCAAACATTTCTGGTATATGAAAAACATGTTTTTCAATGGCAAAAATCAATGAATATTGTAAATGCACAAACAGTAATATCTCCACATTGCACGGTGCAATTCTGAAATTTTTAGCTTTTTCCTGTTAATCCTAGCATGATAAAGAAGATTCAAAGAGAGTGAGATGCCAGCTCCTTTCATTCAGTCAGTAGCTTCAAACATTTCTGGTATATGAAAAACATGTTTTTCAATGGCAAAAATCAATGAATATTGTAAATGCACAAACAGTAATATCTCCACATTGCACGGTGCAATTCTGAAATTTTTAGCTTTTTCCTGTTAATCCTAGCATGATAAAGAAGATTCAAAGAGAGTGAGATGCCAGCTCCTTTCATTCAGTCAGTAGCTTCAAACATTTCTGGTATATGAAAAACGTTTTTCAATGGCAAAAATCAATGAATATTGTAAATGCACAAACAGTAATATCTCCACATTGCAAGGTGCAATTCTGAAATTTTTTGCTTTTTCCTGTTAATCCTAGCATGATAAAGAAGATTCAAAGAGAGTGAGATGCCAGCTCCTTTCATTCAGTCAGTAGCTTCAAACATTTCTGGTATATGAAAAACATGTTTTTCAATGGCAAAAATCAATGAATATTGTAAATGCACAAACAGTAATATCTCCACATTGCAAGGTGCAATTCTGAAATTTTTTGCTTTTTCCTGCTAATCCTAGCATGATAAAGAAGATTCAAAGAGAGTGAGATGCCAGCTCCTTTCATTCAGTCAGTAGCTTCAAACATTTCTGGTATATGAAAAACATGTTTTTCAATGGCAAAAATCAATGAATATTGTAAATGCACAAACAGTAATATCTCCACATTGCACGGTGCAATTCTGAAATTTTTAGCTTTTTCCTGTTAATCCTAGCATGATAAAGAAGATTCAAAGAGAGTGAGATGCCAGCTCCTTTCATTCAGTCAGTAGCTTCAAACATTTCTGGTATATGAAAAACGTTTTTCAATGGCAAAAATCAATGAATATTGTAAATGCACAAACAGTAATATCTCCACATTGCAAGGTGCAATTCTGAAATTTTTTGCTTTTTCCTGTTAATCCTAGCATGATAAAGAAGATTCAAAGAGAGTGAGATGCCAGCTCCTTTCATTCAGTCAGTAGCTTCAAACATTTCTGGTATATGAAAAACATGTTTTTCAATGGCAAAAATCAATGAATATTGTAAATGCACAATCAGTAATATCTCCGCATTGCAAGGTGCAATTCTAAAATTTTTTGCTTTTTCCTGCTAATCCTAGCATGATAAAGAAGATTCAAAGAGAGTGAGATGCCAGCTCCTTTCATTCAGTCAGTAGCTTCAAACATTTCTGGTATATGAAAAACATGTTTTTCAATGGCAAAAATCAATGAATATTGTAAATGCACAAACAGTAATATCTCCACATTGCACGGTGCAATTCTGAAATTTTTAGCTTTTTCCTGTTAATCCTAGCATGATAAAGAAGATTCAAAGAGAGTGAGATGCCAGCTCCTTTCATTCAGTCAGTAGCTTCAAACATTTCTGGTATATGAAAAACGTTTTTCAATGGCAAAAATCAATGAATATTGTAAATGCACAAACAGTAATATCTCCACATTGCACGGTGCAATTCTGAAATTTTTAGCTTTTTCCTGTTAATCCTAGCATGATAAAGAAGATTCAAAGAGAGTGAGATGCCAGCTCCTTTCATTCAGTCAGTAGCTTCAAACATTTCTGGTATATGAAAAACATGTTTTTCAATGGCAAAAATCAATGAATATTGTAAATGCACAAACAGTAATATCTCCACATTGCAAGGTGCAATTCTGAAATTTTTTGCTTTTTCCTGCTAATCCTAGCATGATAAAGAAGATTCAAAGAGAGTGAGATGCCAGCTCCTTTCATTCAGTCAGTAGCTTCAAACATTTCTGGTATATGAAAAACATGTTTTTCAATGGCAAAAATCAATGAATATTGTAAATGCACAAACAGTAATATCTCCACATTGCACGGTGCAATTCTGAAATTTTTAGCTTTTTCCTGTTAATCCTAGCATGATAAAGAAGATTCAAAGAGAGTGAGATGCCAGCTCCTTTCATTCAGTCAGTAGCTTCAAACATTTCTGGTATATGAAAAACGTTTTTCAATGGCAAAAATCAATGAATATTGTAAATGCACAAACAGTAATATCTCCACATTGCAAGGTGCAATTCTGAAATTTTTTGCTTTTTCCTGTTAATCCTAGCATGATAAAGAAGATTCAAAGAGAGTGAGATGCCAGCTCCTTTCATTCAGTCAGTAGCTTCAAACATTTCTGGTATATGAAAAACATGTTTTTCAATGGCAAAAATCAATGAATATTGTAAATGCACAAACAGTAATATCTCCGCATTGCAAGGTGCAATTCTGAAATTTTTTGCTTTTTCCTGCTAATCCTAGCATGATAAAGAAGATTCAAAGAGAGTGAGATGCCAGCTCCTTTCATTCAGTCAGTAGCTTCAAACATTTCTGGTATATGAAAAACATGTTTTTCAATGGCAAAAATCAATGAATATTGTAAATGCACAAACAGTAATATCTCCACATTGCAAGGTGCAATTCTGAAATTTTTTGCTTTTTCCTGCTAATCCTAGCATGATAAAGAAGATTCAAAGAGAGTGAGATGCCAGCTCCTTTCATTCAGTCAGTAGCTTCAAACATTTCTGGTATATGAAAAACATGTTTTTCAATGGCAAAAATCAATGAATATTGTAAATGCACAAACAGTAATATCTCCACATTGCACGGTGCAATTCTGAAATTTTTAGCTTTTTCCTGTTAATCCTAGCATGATAAAGAAGATTCAAAGAGAGTGAGATGCCAGCTCCTTTCATTCAGTCAGTAGCTTCAAACATTTCTGGTATATGAAAAACGTTTTTCAATGGCAAAAATCAATGAATATTGTAAATGCACAAACAGTAATATCTCCACATTGCAAGGTGCAATTCTGAAATTTTTTGCTTTTTCCTGTTAATCCTAGCATGATAAAGAAGATTCAAAGAGAGTGAGATGCCAGCTCCTTTCATTCAGTCAGTAGCTTCAAACATTTCTGGTATATGAAAAACATGTTTTTCAATGGCAAAAATCAATGAATATTGTAAATGCACAAACAGTAATATCTCCGCATTGCAAGGTGCAATTCTGAAATTTTTTGCTTTTTCCTGCTAATCCTAGCATGATAAAGAAGATTCAAAGAGAGTGAGATGCCAGCTCCTTTCATTCAGTCAGTAGCTTCAAACATTTCTGGTATATGAAAAACATGTTTTTCAATGGCAAAAATCAATGAATATTGTAAAAGCACAAACAGTAATATCTCCACATTGCACGGTGCAATTCTGAAATTTTTAGCTTTTTCCTGTTAATCCTAGCATGATAAAGAAGATTCAAAGAGAGTGAGATGCCAGCTCCTTTCATTCAGTCAGTAGCTTCAAACATTTCTGGTATATGAAAAACATGTTTTTCAATGGCAAAAATCAATGAATATTGTAAATGCACAACCAGTTATATCTCCACATTGCAAGGTGCAATTCTGAAATTTTTTGCTTTTTCCTGCTAATCCTAGCATGATAAAGAAGATTCAAAGAGAGTGAGATGCCAGCTCCTTTCATTCAGTCAGTAGCTTCAAACATTTCTGGTATATGAAAAACATGTTTTTCAATGGCAAAAATCAATGAATATTGTAAATGCACAAACAGTAATATCTCCACATTGCACGGTGCAATTCTGAAATTTTTAGCTTTTTCCTGTTAATCCTAGCATGATAAAGAAGATTCAAAGAGAGTGAGATGCCAGCTCCTTTCATTCAGTCAGTAGCTTCAAACATTTCTGGTATATGAAAAACATGTTTTTCAATGGCAAAAATCAATGAATATTGTAAATGCACAAACAGTAATATCTCCACATTGCAAGGTGCAATTCTGAAATTTTTTGCTTTTTCCTGTTAATCCTAGCATGATAAAGAAGATTCAAAGAGAGTGAGATGCCAGCTCCTTTCATTCAGTCAGTAGCTTCAAACATTTCTGGTATATGAAAAACATGTTTTTCAATGGCAAAAATCAATGAATATTGTAAATGCACAAACAGTAATATCTCCACATTGCACGGTGCAATTCTGAAATTTTTAGCTTTTTCCTGTTAATCCTAGCATGATAAAGAAGATTCAAAGAGAGTGAGATGCCAGCTCCTTTCATTCAGTCAGTAGCTTCAAACATTTCTGGTATATGAAAAACATGTTTTTCAATGGCAAAAATCAATGAATATTGTAAATGCACAAACAGTAATATCTCCACATTGCAAGGTGCAATTCTGAAATTTTTTGCTTTTTCCTGCTAATCCTAGCATGATAAAGAAGATTCAAAGAGAGTGAGATGCCAGCTCCTTTCATTCAGTCAGTAGCTTCAAACATTTCTGGTATATGAAAAACATGTTTTTCAATGGCAAAAATCAAAGAATATTGTAAATGCACAAACAGTAATATCTCCACATTGCACAGTGCAATTCTGAAATTTGTAGCTTTTTCCTGTTAATCCTAGCATGATAAAGAAGATTCAAAGAGAGTGAGATGCCAGCTCCTTTCATTCAGTCAGTAGCTTCAAACATTTCTGGTATATGAAAAACATGTTTTTCAATGGCAAAAATCAATGAATATTGTAAATGCACAAACAGTAATATCTCCACATTGCAAGGTGCAATTCTGAAATTTCTTGCTTTTTCCTGTTAATCCTAGCATGATAAAGAAGATTCAAAGAGAGTGAGATGCCAGCTCCTTTCATTCAGTCAGTAGCTTCAAACATTTCTGGTATATGAAAAACATGTTTTTCAATGGCAAAAATCAATGAATATTGTAAATGCACAAACAGTAATATCTCCACATTGCAAGGTGCAATTCTGAAATTTTTTGCTTTTTCCTGTTAATCCTAGCATGATAAAGAAGATTCAAAGAGAGTGAGATGCCAGCTCCTTTCATTCAGTCAGTAGCTTCAAACATTTCTGGTATATGAAAAACGTTTTTCAATGGCAAAAATCAATGAATATTGTAAATGCACAAACAGTAATATCTCCACATTGCAAGGTGCAATTCTGAAATTTTTTGCTTTTTCCTGTTAATCCTAGCATGATAAAGAAGATTCAAAGAGAGTGAGATGCCAGCTCCTTTCATTCAATCAGTAGCTTCAAACATTTCTGGTATATGAAAAACATGTTTTTCAATGGCAAAAATCAATGAATATTGTAAATGCACAAACAGTAATGTCTCCGCATTGCAAGGTGCAATTCTGAAATTTTTTGCTTTTTCCTGCTAATCCTAGCATGATAAAGAAGATTCAAAGAGAGTGAGATGCCAGCTCCTTTCATTCAGTCAGTAGCTTCAAACATTTCTGGTATATGAAAAACATGTTTTTCAATGGCAAAAATTAATGAATATTGTAAATGCACAAACAGTAATATCTCCACATTGCACGGTGCAATTCTGAAATTTTTAGCTTTTTCCTACTAATCCTAGCATGATAAAGAAGATTCAAAGAGAGTGAGATGCCAGCTCCTTTCATTCAGTCAGTAGCTTCAAACATTTCTGGTATATGAAAAACATGTTTTTCAATGGCAAAAATCAATGAATATTGTAAATGCACAAACAGTAATATCTCCGCATTGCAAGGTGCAATTCTGAAATTTTTTGCTTTTTCCTGCTAATCCTAGCATGATAAAGAAGATTCAAAGAGAGTGAGATGCCAGCTCCTTTCATTCAGTCAGTAGCTTCAAACATTTCTGGTATATGAAAAACATGTTTTTCAATGGCAAAAATCAATGAATATTGTAAATGCACAAACAGTAATATCTCCACATTGCACGGTGCAATTCTGAAATTTTTAGCTTTTTCCTGTTAATCCTAGCATGATAAAGAAGATTCAAAGAGTGAGATGCCAGCTCCTTTCATTCAGTCAGTAGCTTCAAACATTTCTGGTATATGAAAAACATGTTTTTCAATGGCAAAAATCAATGAATATTGTAAATGCACAAACAGTAATATCTCCGCATTGCAAGGTGCAATTCTGAAATTTTTTGCTTTTTCCTGCTAATCCTAGCATGATAAAGAAGATTCAAAGAGAGTGAGATGCCAGCTCCTTTCATTCAGTCAGTAGCTTCAAACATTTCTGGTATATGAAAAACATGTTTTTCAATGGCAAAAATCAATGAATATTGTAAATGCACAAACAGTAATATCTCCACATTGCACGGTGCAATTCTGAAATTTTTAGCTTTTTCCTGTTAATCCTAGCATGATAAAGAAGATTCAAAGAGAGTGAGATGCCAGCTCCTTTCATTCAGTCAGTAGCTTCAAACATTTCTGGTATATGAAAAACATGTTTTTCAATGGCAAAAATCAATGAATATTGTAAATGCACAAACAGTAATATCTCCACATTGCACGGTGCAATTCTGAAATTTTTAGCTTTTTCCTGTTAATCCTAGCATGATAAAGAAGATTCAAAGAGAGTGAGATGCCAGCTCCTTTCATTCAGTCAGTAGCTTCAAACATTTCTGGTATATGAAAAACGTTTTTCAATGGCAAAAATCAATGAATATTGTAAATGCACAAACAGTAATATCTCCACATTGCAAGGTGCAATTCTGAAATTTTTTGCTTTTTCCTGTTAATCCTAGCATGATAAAGAAGATTCAAAGAGAGTGAGATGCCAGCTCCTTTCATTCAGTCAGTAGCTTCAAACATTTCTGGTATATGAAAAACATGTTTTTCAATGGCAAAAATCAATGAATATTGTAAATGCACAAACAGTAATATCTCCGCATTGCAAGGTGCAATTCTGAAATTTTTTGCTTTTTCCTGCTAATCCTAGCATGATAAAGAAGATTCAAAGAGAGTGAGATGCCAGCTCCTTTCATTCAGTCAGTAGCTTCAAACATTTCTGGTATATGAAAAACATGTTTTTCAATGGCAAAAATCAATGAATATTGTAAATGCACAAACAGTAATATCTCCACATTGCAAGGTGCAATTCTGAAATTTTTTGCTTTTTCCTGTTAATCCTAGCATGATAAAGAAGATTCAAAGAGAGTGAGATGCCAGCTCCTTTCATTCAGTCAGTAGCTTCAAACATTTCTGGTATATGAAAAACATGTTTTTCAATGGCAAAAATCAATGAATATTGTAAATGCACAAACAGTAATATCTCCACATTGCAAGGTGCAATTCTGAAATTTTTTGCTTTTTCCTGCTAATCCTAGCATGATAAAGAAGATTCAAAGAGAGTGAGATGCCAGCTCCTTTCATTCAGTCAGTAGCTTCAAACATTTCTGGTATATGAAAAACGTTTTTCAATGGCAAAAATCAATGAATATTGTAAATGCACAAACAGTAATATCTCCACATTGCACGGTGCAATTCTGAAATTTTTAGCTTTTTCCTGTTAATCCTAGCATGATAAAGAAGATTCAAAGAGAGTGAGATGCCAGCTCCTTTCATTCAGTCAGTAGCTTCAAACATTTCTGGTATATGAAAAACGTTTTTCAATGGCAAAAATCAATGAATATTGTAAATGCACAAACAGTAATATCTCCACATTGCAAGGTGCAATTCTGAAATTTTTTGCTTTTTCCTGTTAATCCTAGCATGATAAAGAAGATTCAAAGAGAGTGAGATGCCAGCTCCTTTCATTCAGTCAGTAGCTTCAAACATTTCTGGTATATGAAAAACATGTTTTTCAATGGCAAAAATCAATGAATATTGTAAATGCACAAACAGTAATATCTCCGCATTGCAAGGTGCAATTCTAAAATTTTTTGCTTTTTCCTGCTAATCCTAGCATGATAAAGAAGATTCAAAGAGAGTGAGATGCCAGCTCCTTTCATTCAGTCAGTAGCTTCAAACATTTCTGGTATATGAAAAACATGTTTTTCAATGGCAAAAATCAATGAATATTGTAAATGCACAAACAGTAATATCTCCACATTGCACGGTGCAATTCTGAAATTTTTAGCTTTTTCCTGTTAATCCTAGCATGATAAAGAAGATTCAAAGAGAGTGAGATGCCAGCTCCTTTCATTCAGTCAGTAGCTTCAAACATTTCTGGTATATGAAAAACGTTTTTCAATGGCAAAAATCAATGAATATTGTAAATGCACAAACAGTAATATCTCCACATTGCACGGTGCAATTCTGAAATTTTTAGCTTTTTCCTGTTAATCCTAGCATGATAAAGAAGATTCAAAGAGAGTGAGATGCCAGCTCCTTTCATTCAGTCAGTAGCTTCAAACATTTCTGGTATATGAAAAACATGTTTTTCAATGGCAAAAATCAATGAATATTGTAAATGCACAAACAGTAATATCTCCACATTGCAAGGTGCAATTCTGAAATTTTTTGCTTTTTCCTGCTAATCCTAGCATGATAAAGAAGATTCAAAGAGAGTGAGATGCCAGCTCCTTTCATTCAGTCAGTAGCTTCAAACATTTCTGGTATATGAAAAACATGTTTTTCAATGGCAAAAATCAATGAATATTGTAAATGCACAAACAGTAATATCTCCACATTGCACGGTGCAATTCTGAAATTTTTAGCTTTTTCCTGTTAATCCTAGCATGATAAAGAAGATTCAAAGAGAGTGAGATGCCAGCTCCTTTCATTCAGTCAGTAGCTTCAAACATTTCTGGTATATGAAAAACGTTTTTCAATGGCAAAAATCAATGAATATTGTAAATGCACAAACAGTAATATCTCCACATTGCAAGGTGCAATTCTGAAATTTTTTGCTTTTTCCTGTTAATCCTAGCATGATAAAGAAGATTCAAAGAGAGTGAGATGCCAGCTCCTTTCATTCAGTCAGTAGCTTCAAACATTTCTGGTATATGAAAAACATGTTTTTCAATGGCAAAAATCAATGAATATTGTAAATGCACAAACAGTAATATCTCCACATTGCAAGGTGCAATTCTGAAATTTTTTGCTTTTTCCTGCTAATCCTAGCATGATAAAGAAGATTCAAAGAGAGTGAGATGCCAGCTCCTTTCATTCAGTCAGTAGCTTCAAACATTTCTGGTATATGAAAAACGTTTTTCAATGGCAAAAATCAATGAATATTGTAAATGCACAAACAGTAATATCTCCACATTGCACGGTGCAATTCTGAAATTTTTAGCTTTTTCCTGTTAATCCTAGCATGATAAAGAAGATTCAAAGAGAGTGAGATGCCAGCTCCTTTCATTCAGTCAGTAGCTTCAAACATTTCTGGTATATGAAAAACATGTTTTTCAATGGCAAAAATCAATGAATATTGTAAATGCACAAACAGTAATATCTCCACATTGCACGGTGCAATTCTGAAATTTTTAGCTTTTTCCTGTTAATCCTAGCATGATAAAGAAGATTCAAAGAGAGTGAGATGCCAGCTCCTTTCATTCAGTCAGTAGCTTCAAACATTTCTGGTATATGAAAAACGTTTTTCAATGGCAAAAATCAATGAATATTGTAAATGCACAAACAGTAATATCTCCACATTGCAAGGTGCAATTCTGAAATTTTTTGCTTTTTCCTGTTAATCCTAGCATGATAAAGAAGATTCAAAGAGTGAGATGCCAGCTCCTTTCATTCAGTCAGTAGCTTCAAACATTTCTGGTATATGAAAAACATGTTTTTCAATGGCAAAAATCAATGAATATTGTAAATGCACAAACAGTAATATCTCCGCATTGCAAGGTGCAATTCTGAAATTTTTTGCTTTTTCCTGCTAATCCTAGCATGATAAAGAAGATTCAAAGAGAGTGAGATGCCAGCTCCTTTCATTCAGTCAGTAGCTTCAAACATTTCTGGTATATGAAAAACATGTTTTTCAATGGCAAAAATCAATGAATATTGTAAATGCACAAACAGTAATATCTCCACATTGCACGGTGCAATTCTGAAATTTTTAGCTTTTTCCTGTTAATCCTAGCATGATAAAGAAGATTCAAAGAGAGTGAGATGCCAGCTCCTTTCATTCAGTCAGTAGCTTCAAACATTTCTGGTATATGAAAAACATGTTTTTCAATGGCAAAAATCAATGAATATTGTAAATGCACAAACAGTAATATCTCCACATTGCACGGTGCAATTCTGAAATTTTTAGCTTTTTCCTGTTAATCCTAGCATGATAAAGAAGATTCAAAGAGAGTGAGATGCCAGCTCCTTTCATTCAGTCAGTAGCTTCAAACATTTCTGGTATATGAAAAACGTTTTTCAATGGCAAAAATCAATGAATATTGTAAATGCACAAACAGTAATATCTCCACATTGCAAGGTGCAATTCTGAAATTTTTTGCTTTTTCCTGTTAATCCTAGCATGATAAAGAAGATTCAAAGAGTGAGATGCCAGCTCCTTTCATTCAGTCAGTAGCTTCAAACATTTCTGGTATATGAAAAACATGTTTTTCAATGGCAAAAATCAATGAATATTGTAAATGCACAAACAGTAATATCTCCGCATTGCAAGGTGCAATTCTGAAATTTTTTGCTTTTTCCTGCTAATCCTAGCATGATAAAGAAGATTCAAAGAGAGTGAGATGCCAGCTCCTTTCATTCAGTCAGTAGCTTCAAACATTTCTGGTATATGAAAAACATGTTTTTCAATGGCAAAAATCAATGAATATTGTAAATGCACAAACAGTAATATCTCCACATTGCACGGTGCAATTCTGAAATTTTTAGCTTTTTCCTGTTAATCCTAGCATGATAAAGAAGATTCAAAGAGAGTGAGATGCCAGCTCCTTTCATTCAGTCAGTAGCTTCAAACATTTCTGGTATATGAAAAACATGTTTTTCAATGGCAAAAATCAATGAATATTGTAAATGCACAAACAGTAATATCTCCACATTGCACGGTGCAATTCTGAAATTTTTAGCTTTTTCCTGTTAATCCTAGCATGATAAAGAAGATTCAAAGAGAGTGAGATGCCAGCTCCTTTCATTCAGTCAGTAGCTTCAAACATTTCTGGTATATGAAAAACGTTTTTCAATGGCAAAAATCAATGAATATTGTAAATGCACAAACAGTAATATCTCCACATTGCAAGGTGCAATTCTGAAATTTTTTGCTTTTTCCTGTTAATCCTAGCATGATAAAGAAGATTCAAAGAGAGTGAGATGCCAGCTCCTTTCATTCAGTCAGTAGCTTCAAACATTTCTGGTATATGAAAAACATGTTTTTCAATGGCAAAAATCAATGAATATTGTAAATGCACAAACAGTAATATCTCCGCATTGCAAGGTGCAATTCTGAAATTTTTTGCTTTTTCCTGCTAATCCTAGCATGATAAAGAAGATTCAAAGAGAGTGAGATGCCAGCTCCTTTCATTCAGTCAGTAGCTTCAAACATTTCTGGTATATGAAAAACATGTTTTTCAATGGCAAAAATCAATGAATATTGTAAATGCACAAACAGTAATATCTCCACATTGCAAGGTGCAATTCTGAAATTTTTTGCTTTTTCCTGTTAATCCTAGCATGATAAAGAAGATTCAAAGAGAGTGAGATGCCAGCTCCTTTCATTCAGTCAGTAGCTTCAAACATTTCTGGTATATGAAAAACATGTTTTTCAATGGCAAAAATCAATGAATATTGTAAATGCACAAACAGTAATATCTCCACATTGCAAGGTGCAATTCTGAAATTTTTTGCTTTTTCCTGCTAATCCTAGCATGATAAAGAAGATTCAAAGAGAGTGAGATGCCAGCTCCTTTCATTCAGTCAGTAGCTTCAAACATTTCTGGTATATGAAAAACGTTTTTCAATGGCAAAAATCAATGAATATTGTAAATGCACAAACAGTAATATCTCCACATTGCACGGTGCAATTCTGAAATTTTTAGCTTTTTCCTGTTAATCCTAGCATGATAAAGAAGATTCAAAGAGAGTGAGATGCCAGCTCCTTTCATTCAGTCAGTAGCTTCAAACATTTCTGGTATATGAAAAACGTTTTTCAATGGCAAAAATCAATGAATATTGTAAATGCACAAACAGTAATATCTCCACATTGCAAGGTGCAATTCTGAAATTTTTTGCTTTTTCCTGTTAATCCTAGCATGATAAAGAAGATTCAAAGAGAGTGAGATGCCAGCTCCTTTCATTCAGTCAGTAGCTTCAAACATTTCTGGTATATGAAAAACATGTTTTTCAATGGCAAAAATCAATGAATATTGTAAATGCACAAACAGTAATATCTCCGCATTGCAAGGTGCAATTCTAAAATTTTTTGCTTTTTCCTGCTAATCCTAGCATGATAAAGAAGATTCAAAGAGAGTGAGATGCCAGCTCCTTTCATTCAGTCAGTAGCTTCAAACATTTCTGGTATATGAAAAACATGTTTTTCAATGGCAAAAATCAATGAATATTGTAAATGCACAAACAGTAATATCTCCACATTGCACGGTGCAATTCTGAAATTTTTAGCTTTTTCCTGTTAATCCTAGCATGATAAAGAAGATTCAAAGAGTGAGATGCCAGCTCCTTTCATTCAGTCAGTAGCTTCAAACATTTCTGGTATATGAAAAACGTTTTTCAATGGCAAAAATCAATGAATATTGTAAATGCACAAACAGTAATATCTCCACATTGCACGGTGCAATTCTGAAATTTTTAGCTTTTTCCTGTTAATCCTAGCATGATAAAGAAGATTCAAAGAGAGTGAGATGCCAGCTCCTTTCATTCAGTCAGTAGCTTCAAACATTTCTGGTATATGAAAAACATGTTTTTCAATGGCAAAAATCAATGAATATTGTAAATGCACAAACAGTAATATCTCCACATTGCAAGGTGCAATTCTGAAATTTTTTGCTTTTTCCTGCTAATCCTAGCATGATAAAGAAGATTCAAAGAGAGTGAGATGCCAGCTCCTTTCATTCAGTCAGTAGCTTCAAACATTTCTGGTATATGAAAAACATGTTTTTCAATGGCAAAAATCAATGAATATTGTAAATGCACAAACAGTAATATCTCCACATTGCACGGTGCAATTCTGAAATTTTTAGCTTTTTCCTGTTAATCCTAGCATGATAAAGAAGATTCAAAGAGAGTGAGATGCCAGCTCCTTTCAGTCAGTAGCTTCAAACATTTCTGGTATATGAAAAACGTTTTTCAATGGCAAAAATCAATGAATATTGTAAATGCACAAACAGTAATATCTCCACATTGCAAGGTGCAATTCTGAAATTTTTTGCTTTTTCCTGTTAATCCTAGCATGATAAAGAAGATTCAAAGAGAGTGAGATGCCAGCTCCTTTCATTCAGTCAGTAGCTTCAAACATTTCTGGTATATGAAAAACATGTTTTTCAATGGCAAAAATCAATGAATATTGTAAATGCACAAACAGTAATATCTCCACATTGCACGGTGCAATTCTGAAATTTTTAGCTTTTTCCTGTTAATCCTAGCATGATAAAGAAGATTAAAAGAGAGTGAGATGCCAGCTCCTTTCATTCAGTCAGTAGCTTCAAACATTTCTGGTATATGAAAAACGTTTTTCAATGGCAAAAATCAATGAATATTGTAAATGCACAAACAGTAATATCTCCACATTGCAAGGTGCAATTCTGAAATTTTTTGCTTTTTCCTGTTAATCCTAGCATGATAAAGAAGATTCAAAGAGAGTGAGATGCCAGCTCCTTTCATTCAGTCAGTAGCTTCAAACATTTCTGGTATATGAAAAACATGTTTTTCAATGGCAAAAATCAATGAATATTGTAAATGCACAAACAGTAATATCTCCACATTGCACAGTGCAATTCTGAAATTTGTAGCTTTTTCCTGTTAATCCTAGCATGATAAAGAAGATTCAAAGAGAGTGAGATGCCAGCTCCTTTCATTCAGTCAGTAGCTTCAAACATTTCTGGTATATGAAAAACATGTTTTTCAATGGCAAAAATCAATGAATATTGTAAATGCACAAACAGTAATATCTCCACATTGCAAGGTGCAATTCTGAAATTTTTTGCTTTTTCCTGTTAATCCTAGCATGATAAAGAAGATTCAAAGAGAGTGAGATGCCAGCTCCTTTCATTCAGTCAGTAGCTTCAAACATTTCTGGTATATGAAAAACATGTTTTTCAATGGCAAAAATCAATGAATATTGTAAATGCACAAACAGTAATATCTCCACATTGCAAGGTGCAATTCTGAAATTTTTTGCTTTTTCCTGTTAATCCTAGCATGATAAAGAAGATTCAAAGAGAGTGAGATGCCAGCTCCTTTCATTCAGTCAGTAGCTTCAAACATTTCTGGTATATGAAAAACGTTTTTCAATGGCAAAAATCAATGAATATTGTAAATGCACAAACAGTAATATCTCCACATTGCAAGGTGCAATTCTGAAATTTTTTGCTTTTTCCTGTTAATCCTAGCATGATAAAGAAGATTCAAAGAGAGTGAGATGCCAGCTCCTTTCATTCAATCAGTAGCTTCAAACATTTCTGGTATATGAAAAACATGTTTTTCAATGGCAAAAATCAATGAATATTGTAAATGCACAAACAGTAATATCTCCGCATTGCAAGGTGCAATTCTGAAATTTTTTGCTTTTTCCTGCTAATCCTAGCATGATAAAGAAGATTCAAAGAGAGTGAGATGCCAGCTCCTTTCATTCAGTCAGTAGCTTCAAACATTTCTGGTATATGAAAAACATGTTTTTCAATGGCAAAAATCAATGAATATTGTAAATGCACAAACAGTAATATCTCCACATTGCACGGTGCAATTCTGAAATTTTTAGCTTTTTCCTACTAATCCTAGCATGATAAAGAAGATTCAAAGAGAGTGAGATGCCAGCTCCTTTCATTCAGTCAGTAGCTTCAAACATTTCTGGTATATGAAAAACATGTTTTTCAATGGCAAAAATCAATGAATATTGTAAATGCACAAACAGTAATATCTCCACATTGCAAGGTGCAATTCTGAAATTTTTTGCTTTTTCCTGCTAATCCTAGCATGATAAAGAAGATTCAAAGAGAGTGAGATGCCAGCTCCTTTCATTCAGTCAGTAGCTTCAAACATTTCTGGTATATGAAAAACATGTTTTTCAATGGCAAAAATCAATGAATATTGTAAATGCACAAACAGTAATATCTCCACATTGCACGGTGCAATTCTGAAATTTTTAGCTTTTTCCTGTTAATCCTAGCATGATAAAGAAGATTCAAAGAGAGTGAGATGCCAGCTCCTTTCATTCAGTCAGTAGCTTCAAACAT
>NW_027371931.1:0-20615 GCF_046119375.1 Phyllobates terribilis
CAATGAATATTGTAAATGCACAAACAGTAATATCTCCACATTGCAAGGTGCAATTCTGAAATTTTTAGCTTTTTCCTGTTAATCCTAGCATGATAAAGAAGATTCAAAGAGAGTGAGATGCCAGCTCCTTTCATTCAGTCAGTAGCTTCAAACATTTCTGGTATATGAAAAACATGTTTTTCAATGGCAAAAATCAATGAATATTGTAAATGCACAAACAGTAATATCTCCACATTGCACGGTGCAATTCTGAAATTTTTTGCTTTTTCCTGCTAATCCTAGCATGATAAAGAAGATTCAAAGAGAGTGAGATGCCAGCTCCTTTCATTCAGTCAGTAGCTTCAAACATTTCTGGTATATGAAAAACATGTTTTTCAATGGCAAAAATCAATGAATATTGTAAATGCACAAACAGTAATATCTCCACATTGCACGGTGCAATTCTGAAATTTTTTGCTTTTTCCTGCTAATCCTAGCATGATAAAGAAGATTCAAAGAGAGTGAGATGCCAGCTCCTTTCATTCAGTCAGTAGCTTCAAACATTTCTGGTATATGAAAAACATGTTTTTCAATGGCAAAAATCAATGAATATTGTAAATGCACAAACAGTAATATCTCCACATTGCAACGTGCAATTCTGAAATTTTTAGCTTTTTCCTGTTAATCCTAGGATGATAAAGAAGATTCAAAGAGAGTGAGATGCCAGCTCCTTTCATTCAGTCAGTAGCTTCAAACATTTCTGGTATATGAAAAACATGTTTTTCAATGGCAAAAATCAATGAATATTGTAAATGCACAAACAGTAATATCTCCACATTGCATGGTGCAATTCTGAAATTTTTAGCTTTTTCCTGTTAATCCTAGCATGATAAAGAAGATTCAAAGAGAGTGAGATGCCAGCTCCTTTCATTCAGTCAGTAGCTTCAAACATTTCTGGTATATGAAAAACATGTTTTTCAATGGCAAAAATCAATGAATATTGTAAATGCACAAACAGTAATATCTCCACATTGCACGGTGCAATTCTGAAATTTTTTGCTTTTTCCTGCTAATCCTAGCATGATAAAGAAGATTCAAAGAGAGTGAGATGCCAGCTCCTTTCATTCAGTCAGTAGCTTCAAACATTTCTGGACGTTTTTCAATGGCAAAAATCAATGAATATTGTAAATGCACAAACAGTAATATCTCCACATTGCACGGTGCAATTCTGAAATTTTTTGCTTTTTCCTGCTAATCCTAGCATGATAAAGAAGATTCAAAGAGAGTGAGATGCCAGCTCCTTTCATTCAGTCAGTAGCTTCAAACATTTCTGGTATATGAAAAACATGTTTTTCAATGGCAAAAATCAATGAATATTGTAAATGCACAAACAGTAATATCTCCACATTGCAAGGTGCAATTCTGAAATTTTTAGCTTTTTCCTGTTAATCCTAGCATGATAAAGAAGATTCAAAGAGAGTGAGATGCCAGCTCCTTTCATTCAGTCAGTAGCTTCAAACATTTCTGGTATATGAAAAACATGTTTTTCAATGGCAAAAATCAATGAATATTGTAAATGCACAAACAGTAATATCTCCACATTGCACGGTGCAATTCTGAAATTTTTAGCTTTTTCCTGTTAATCCTAGCATGATAAAGAAGATTCAAAGAGAGTGAGATGCCAGCTCCTTTCATTCAGTCAGTAGCTTCAAACATTTCTGGTATATGAAAAACATGTTTTTCAATGGCAAAAATCAATGAATATTGTAAATGCACAAACAGTAATATCTCCACATTGCAAGGTGCAATTCTGAAATTTTTTGCTTTTTCCTGCTAATCCTAGCATGATAAAGAAGATTCAAAGAGAGTGAGATGCCAGCTCCTTTCATTCAGTCAGTAGCTTCAAACATTTCTGGACGTTTTTCAATGGCAAAAATCAATGAATATTGTAAATGCACAAACAGTAATATCTCCACATTGCACGGTGCAATTCTGAAATTTTTAGCTTTTTCCTGTTAATCCTAGCATGATAAAGAAGATTCAAAGAGAGTGAGATGCCAGCTCCTTTCATTCAGTCAGTAGCTTCAAACATTTCTGGTATATGAAAAACATGTTTTTCAATGGCAAAAATCAATGAATATTGTAAATGCACAAACAGTAATATCTCCACATTGCAAGGTGCAATTCTGAAATTTTTTGCTTTTTCCTGCTAATCCTAGCATGATAAAGAAGATTCAAAGAGAGTGAGATGCCAGCTCCTTTCATTCAGTCAGTAGCTTCAAACATTTCTGGACGTTTTTCAATGGCAAAAATCAATGAATATTGTAAATGCACAAACAGTAATATCTCCACATTGCACGGTGCAATTCTGAAATTTTTAGCTTTTTCCTGCTAATCCTAGCATGATAAAGAAGATTCAAAGAGAGTGAGATGCCAGCTCCTTTCATTCAGTCAGTAGCTTCAAACATTTCTGGTATATGAAAAACATGTTTTTCAATGGCAAAAATCAATGAATATTGTAAATGCACAAACAGTAATATCTCCACATTGCAAGGTGCAATTCTGAAATTTTTAGCTTTTTCCTGTTAATCCTAGCATGATAAAGAAGATTCAAAGAGAGTGAGATGCCAGCTCCTTTCATTCAGTCAGTAGCTTCAAACATTTCTGGTATATGAAAAACATGTTTTTCAATGGCAAAAATCAATGAATATTGTAAATGCACAAACAGTAATATCTCCACATTGCACGGTGCAATTCTGAAATTTTTTGCTTTTTCCTGCTAATCCTAGCATGATAAAGAAGATTCAAAGAGAGTGAGATGCCAGCTCCTTTCATTCAGTCAGTAGCTTCAAACATTTCTGGACGTTTTTCAATGGCAAAAATCAATGAATATTGTAAATGCACAAACAGTAATATCTCCACATTGCACGGTGCAATTCTGAAATTTTTTGCTTTTTCCTGCTAATCCTAGCATGATAAAGAAGATTCAAAGAGAGTGAGATGCCAGCTCCTTTCATTCAGTCAGTAGCTTCAAACATTTCTGGTATATGAAAAACATGTTTTTCAATGGCAAAAATCAATGAATATTGTAAATGCACAAACAGTAATATCTCCACATTGCAAGGTGCAATTCTGAAATTTTTAGCTTTTTCCTGTTAATCCTAGCATGATAAAGAAGATTCAAAGAGAGTGAGATGCCAGCTCCTTTCATTCAGTCAGTAGCTTCAAACATTTCTGGTATATGAAAAACATGTTTTTCAATGGCAAAAATCAATGAATATTGTAAATGCACAAACAGTAATATCTCCACATTGCACGGTGCAATTCTGAAATTTTTAGCTTTTTCCTGTTAATCCTAGCATGATAAAGAAGATTCAAAGAGAGTGAGATGCCAGCTCCTTTCATTCAGTCAGTAGCTTCAAACATTTCTGGTATATGAAAAACATGTTTTTCAATGGCAAAAATCAATGAATATTGTAAATGCACAAACAGTAATATCTCCACATTGCACGGTGCAATTCTGAAATTTTTAGCTTTTTCCTGTTAATCCTAGCATGATAAAGAAGATTCAAAGAGAGTGAGATGCCAGCTCCTTTCATTCAGTCAGTAGCTTCAAACATTTCTGGACGTTTTTCAATGGCAAAAATCAATGAATATTGTAAATGCACAAACAGTAATATCTCCACATTGCAAGGTGCAATTCTGAAATTTTTAGCTTTTTCCTGCTAATCCTAGCATGATAAAGAAGATTCAAAGAGAGTGAGATGCCAGCTCCTTTCATTCAGTCAGTAGCTTCAAACATTTCTGGTATATGAAAAACATGTTTTTCAATGGCAAAAATCAATGAATATTGTAAATGCACAAACAGTAATATCTCCACATTGCACGGTGCAATTCTGAAATTTTTAGCTTTTTCCTGTTAATCCTAGCATGATAAAGAAGATTCAAAGAGAGTGAGATGCCAGCTCCTTTCATTCAGTCAGTAGCTTCAAACATTTCTGGTATATGAAAAACATGTTTTTCAATGGCAAAAATCAATGAATATTGTAAATGCACAAACAGTAATATCTCCACATTGCACGGTGCAATTCTGAAATTTTTAGCTTTTTCCTGTTAATCCTAGCATGATAAAGAAGATTCAAAGAGAGTGAGATGCCAGCTCCTTTCATTCAGTCAGTAGCTTCAAACATTTCTGGACGTTTTTCAATGGCAAAAATCAATGAATATTGTAAATGCACAAACAGTAATATCTCCACATTGCAAGGTGCAATTCTGAAATTTTTAGCTTTTTCCTGCTAATCCTAGCATGATAAAGAAGATTCAAAGAGAGTGAGATGCCAGCTCCTTTCATTCAGTCAGTAGCTTCAAACATTTCTGGTATATGAAAAACATGTTTTTCAATGGCAAAAATCAATGAATATTGTAAATGCACAAACAGTAATATCTCCACATTGCACGGTGCAATTCTGAAATTTTTAGCTTTTTCCTGTTAATCCTAGCATGATAAAGAAGATTCAAAGAGAGTGAGATGCCAGCTCCTTTCATTCAGTCAGTAGCTTCAAACATTTCTGGTATATGAAAAACATGTTTTTCAATGGCAAAAATCAATGAATATTGTAAATGCACAAACAGTAATATCTCCACATTGCAAGGTGCAATTCTGAAATTTTTTGCTTTTTCCTGCTAATCCTAGCATGATAAAGAAGATTCAAAGAGAGTGAGATGCCAGCTCCTTTCATTCAGTCAGTAGCTTCAAACATTTCTGGTATATGAAAAACATGTTTTTCAATGGCAAAAATCAATGAATATTGTAAATGCACAAACAGTAATATCTCCACATTGCAAGGTGCAATTCTGAAATTTTTAGCTTTTTCCTGTTAATCCTAGCATGATAAAGAAGATTCAAAGAGAGTGAGATGCCAGCTCCTTTCATTCAGTCAGTAGCTTCAAACATTTCTGGACGTTTTTCAATGGCAAAAATCAATGAATATTGTAAATGCACAAACAGTAATATCTCCACATTGCAAGGTGCAATTCTGAAATTTTTTGCTTTTTCCTGCTAATCCTAGCATGATAAAGAAGATTCAAAGAGAGTGAGATGCCAGCTCCTTTCATTCAGTCAGTAGCTTCAAACATTTCTGGTATATGAAAAACATGTTTTTCAATGGCAAAAATCAATGAATATTGTAAATGCACAAACAGTAATATCTCCACATTGCACGGTGCAATTCTGAAATTTTTAGCTTTTTCCTGTTAATCCTAGCATGATAAAGAAGATTCAAAGAGAGTGAGATGCCAGCTCCTTTCATTCAGTCAGTAGCTTCAAACATTTCTGGTATATGAAAAACATGTTTTTCAATGGCAAAAATCAATGAATATTGTAAATGCACAAACAGTAATATCTCCACATTGCACGGTGCAATTCTGAAATTTTTTGCTTTTTCCTGTTAATCCTAGCATGATAAAGAAGATTCAAAGAGAGTGAGATGCCAGCTCCTTTCATTCAGTCAGTAGCTTCAAACATTTCTGGTATATGAAAAACATGTTTTTCAATGGCAAAAATCAATGAATATTGTAAATGCACAAACAGTAATATCTCCACATTGCACGGTGCAATTCTGAAATTTTTTGCTTTTTCCTGCTAATCCTAGCATGATAAAGAAGATTCAAAGAGAGTGAGATGCCAGCTCCTTTCATTCAGTCAGTAGCTTCAAACATTTCTGGTATATGAAAAACATGTTTTTCAATGGCAAAAATCAATGAATATTGTAAATGCACAAACAGTAATATCTCCACATTGCACGGTGCAATTCTGAAATTTTTTGCTTTTTCCTGCTAATCCTAGCATGATAAAGAAGATTCAAAGAGAGTGAGATGCCAGCTCCTTTCATTCAGTCAGTAGCTTCAAACATTTCTGGACGTTTTTCAATGGCAAAAATCAATGAATATTGTAAATGCACAAACAGTAATATCTCCACATTGCAAGGTGCAATTCTGAAATTTTGAGCTTTTTCCTGTTAATCCTAGCATGATAAAGAAGATTCAAAGAGAGTGAGATGCCAGCTCCTTTCATTCAGTCAGTAGCTTCAAACATTTCTGGTATATGAAAAACATGTTTTTCAATGGCAAAAATCAATGAATATTGTAAATGCACAAACAGTAATATCTCCACATTGCACGGTGCAATTCTGAAATTTTTAGCTTTTTCCTGCTAATCCTAGCATGATAAAGAAGATTCAAAGAGAGTGAGATGCCAGCTCCTTTCATTCAGTCAGTAGCTTCAAACATTTCTGGACGTTTTTCAATGGCAAAAATCAATGAATATTGTAAATGCACAAACAGTAATATCTCCACATTGCAAGGTGCAATTCTGAAATTTTTAGCTTTTTCCTGTTAATCCTAGCATGATAAAGAAGATTCAAAGAGAGTGAGATGCCAGCTCCTTTCATTCAGTCAGTAGCTTCAAACATTTCTGGTATATGAAAAACATGTTTTTCAATGGCAAAAATCAATGAATATTGTAAATGCACAAACAGTAATATCTCCACATTGCACGGTGCAATTCTGAAATTTTTAGCTTTTTCCTGCTAATCCTAGCATGATAAAGAAGATTCAAAGAGAGTGAGATGCCAGCTCCTTTCATTCAGTCAGTAGCTTCAAACATTTCTGGACGTTTTTCAATGGCAAAAATCAATGAATATTGTAAATGCACAAACAGTAATATCTCCACATTGCAAGGTGCAATTCTGAAATTTTTAGCTTTTTCCTGCTAATCCTAGCATGATAAAGAAGATTCAAAGAGAGTGAGATGCCAGCTCCTTTCATTCAGTCAGTAGCTTCAAACATTTCTGGTATATGAAAAACATGTTTTTCAATGGCAAAAATCAATGAATATTGTAAATGCACAAACAGTAATATCTCCACATTGCAAGGTGCAATTCTGAAATTTTTAGCTTTTTCCTGCTAATCCTAGCATGATAAAGAAGATTCAAAGAGAGTGAGATGCCAGCTCCTTTCATTCAGTCAGTAGCTTCAAACATTTCTGGTATATGAAAAACATGTTTTTCAATGGCAAAAATCAATGAATATTGTAAATGCACAAACAGTAATATCTCCACATTGCACGGTGCAATTCTGAAATTTTTTGCTTTTTCCTGCTAATCCTAGCATGATAAAGAAGATTCAAAGAGAGTGAGATGCCAGCTCCTTTCTTTCAGTCAGTAGCTTCAAACATTTCTGGTATATGAAAAACATGTTTTTCAATGGCAAAAATCAATGAATATTGTAAATGCACAAACAGTAATATCTCCACATTGCAAGGTGCAATTCTGAAATTTTTTGCTTTTTCCTGCTAATCCTAGCATGATAAAGAAGATTCAAAGAGAGTGAGATGCCAGCTCCTTTCATTCAGTCAGTAGCTTCAAACATTTCTGGTATATGAAAAACATGTTTTTCAATGGCAAAAATCAATGAATATTGTAAATGCACAAACAGTAATATCTCCACATTGCACGGTGCAATTCTGAAATTTTTTGCTTTTTCCTGTTAATCCTAGCATGATAAAGAAGATTCAAAGAGAGTGAGATGCCAGCTCCTTTCATTCAGTCAGTAGCTTCAAACATTTCTGGTATATGAAAAACATGTTTTTCAATGGCAAAAATCAATGAATATTGTAAATGCACAAACAGTAATATCTCCACATTGCAAGGTGCAATTCTGAAATTTTTTGCTTTTTCCTGCTAATCCTAGCATGATAAAGAAGATTCAAAGAGAGTGAGATGCCAGCTCCTTTCATTCAGTCAGTAGCTTCAAACATTTCTGGTATATGAAAAACATGTTTTTCAATGGCAAAAATCAATGAATATTGTAAATGCACAAACAGTAATATCTCCACATTGCAAGGTGCAATTCTGAAATTTTTAGCTTTTTCCTGTTAATCCTAGCATGATAAAGAAGATTCAAAGAGAGTGAGATGCCAGCTCCTTTCATTCAGTCAGTAGCTTCAAACATTTCTGGACGTTTTTCAATGGCAAAAATCAATGAATATTGTAAATGCACAAACAGTAATATCTCCACATTGCAAGGTGCAATTCTGAAATTTTTTGCTTTTTCCTGCTAATCCTAGCATGATAAAGAAGATTCAAAGAGAGTGAGATGCCAGCTCCTTTCATTCAGTCAGTAGCTTCAAACATTTCTGGTATATGAAAAACATGTTTTTCAATGGCAAAAATCAATGAATATTGTAAATGCACAAACAGTAATATCTCCACATTGCACGGTGCAATTCTGAAATTTTTAGCTTTTTCCTGTTAATCCTAGCATGATAAAGAAGATTCAAAGAGAGTGAGATGCCAGCTCCTTTCATTCAGTCAGTAGCTTCAAACATTTCTGGTATATGAAAAACATGTTTTTCAATGGCAAAAATCAATGAATATTGTAAATGCACAAACAGTAATATCTCCACATTGCACGGTGCAATTCTGAAATTTTTAGCTTTTTCCTGTTAATCCTAGCATGATAAAGAAGATTCAAAGAGAGTGAGATGCCAGCTCCTTTCATTCAGTCAGTAGCTTCAAACATTTCTGGTATATGAAAAACATGTTTTTCAATGGCAAAAATCAATGAATATTGTAAATGCACAAACAGTAATATCTCCACATTGCAAGGTGCAATTCTGAAATTTTTTGCTTTTTCCTGTTAATCCTAGCATGATAAAGAAGATTCAAAGAGAGTGAGATGCCAGCTCCTTTCATTCAGTCAGTAGCTTCAAACATTTCTGGTATATGAAAAACATGTTTTTCAATGGCAAAAATCAATGAATATTGTAAATGCACAAACAGTAATATCTCCACATTGCACGGTGCAATTCTGAAATTTTTTGCTTTTTCCTGTTAATCCTAGCATGATAAAGAAGATTCAAAGAGAGTGAGATGCCAGCTCCTTTCATTCAGTCAGTAGCTTCAAACATTTCTGGTATATGAAAAACATGTTTTTCAATGGCAAAAATCAATGAATATTGTAAATGCACAAACAGTAATATCTCCACATTGCACGGTGCAATTCTGAAATTTTTTGCTTTTTCCTGCTAATCCTAGCATGATAAAGAAGATTCAAAGAGAGTGAGATGCCAGCTCCTTTCATTCAGTCAGTAGCTTCAAACATTTCTGGTATATGAAAAACATGTTTTTCAATGGCAAAAATCAATGAATATTGTAAATGCACAAACAGTAATATCTCCACATTGCACGGTGCAATTCTGAAATTTTTAGCTTTTTCCTGCTAATCCTAGCATGATAAAGAAGATTCAAAGAGAGTGAGATGCCAGCTCCTTTCATTCAGTCAGTAGCTTCAAACATTTCTGGACGTTTTTCAATGGCAAAAATCAATGAATATTGTAAATGCACAAACAGTAATATCTCCACATTGCAAGGTGCAATTCTGAAATTTTTAGCTTTTTCCTGCTAATCCTAGCATGATAAAGAAGATTCAAAGAGAGTGAGATGCCAGCTCCTTTCATTCAGTCAGTAGCTTCAAACATTTCTGGTATATGAAAAACATGTTTTTCAATGGCAAAAATCAATGAATATTGTAAATGCACAAACAGTAATATCTCCACATTGCAAGGTGCAATTCTGAAATTTTTAGCTTTTTCCTGCTAATCCTAGCATGATAAAGAAGATTCAAAGAGAGTGAGATGCCAGCTCCTTTCATTCAGTCAGTAGCTTCAAACATTTCTGGTATATGAAAAACATGTTTTTCAATGGCAAAAATCAATGAATATTGTAAATGCACAAACAGTAATATCTCCACATTGCACGGTGCAATTCTGAAATTTTTTGCTTTTTCCTGCTAATCCTAGCATGATAAAGAAGATTCAAAGAGAGTGAGATGCCAGCTCCTTTCATTCAGTCAGTAGCTTCAAACATTTCTGGTATATGAAAAACATGTTTTTCAATGGCAAAAATCAATGAATATTGTAAATGCACAAACAGTAATATCTCCACATTGCAAGGTGCAATTCTGAAATTTTTAGCTTTTTCCTGCTAATCCTAGCATGATAAAGAAGATTCAAAGAGAGTGAGATGCCAGCTCCTTTCATTCAGTCAGTAGCTTCAAACATTTCTGGTATATGAAAAACATGTTTTTCAATGGCAAAAATCAATGAATATTGTAAATGCACAAACAGTAATATCTCCACATTGCACGGTGCAATTCTGAAATTTTTTGCTTTTTCCTGCTAATCCTAGCATGATAAAGAAGATTCAAAGAGAGTGAGATGCCAGCTCCTTTCATTCAGTCAGTAGCTTCAAACATTTCTGGACGTTTTTCAATGGCAAAAATCAATGAATATTGTAAATGCACAAACAGTAATATCTCCACATTGCACGGTGCAATTCTGAAATTTTTAGCTTTTTCCTGTTAATCCTAGCATGATAAAGAAGATTCAAAGAGAGTGAGATGCCAGCTCCTTTCATTCAGTCAGTAGCTTCAAACATTTCTGGTATATGAAAAACATGTTTTTCAATGGCAAAAATCAATGAATATTGTAAATGCACAAACAGTAATATCTCCACATTGCAAGGTGCAATTCTGAAATTTTTTGCTTTTTCCTGCTAATCCTAGCATGATAAAGAAGATTCAAAGAGAATGAGATGCCAGCTCCTTTCATTCAGTCAGTAGCTTCAAACATTTCTGGTATATGAAAAACATGTTTTTCAATGGCAAAAATCAATGAATATTGTAAATGCACAAACAGTAATATCTCCACATTGCACGGTGCAATTCTGAAATTTTTTGCTTTTTCCTGCTAATCCTAGCATGATAAAGAAGATTCAAAGAGAGTGAGATGCCAGCTCCTTTCATTCAGTCAGTAGCTTCAAACATTTCTGGACGTTTTTCAATGGCAAAAATCAATGAATATTGTAAATGCACAAACAGTAATATCTCCACATTGCAAGGTGCAATTCTGAAATTTTTTGCTTTTTCCTGCTAATCCTAGCATGATAAAGAAGATTCAAAGAGAGTGAGATGCCAGCTCCTTTCATTCAGTCAGTAGCTTCAAACATTTCTGGTATATGAAAAACATGTTTTTCAATGGCAAAAATCAATGAATATTGTAAATGCACAAACAGTAATATCTCCACATTGCACGGTGCAATTCTGAAATTTTTAGCTTTTTCCTGTTAATCCTAGCATGATAAAGAAGATTCAAAGAGAGTGAGATGCCAGCTCCTTTCATTCAGTCAGTAGCTTCAAACATTTCTGGTATATGAAAAACATGTTTTTCAATGGCAAAAATCAATGAATATTGTAAATGCACAAACAGTAATATCTCCACATTGCATGGTGCAATTCTGAAATTTTTTGCATTTTCCTGTTAATCCTAGCATGATAAAGAAGATTCAAAGAGAGTGAGATGCCAGCTCCTTTCATTCAGTCAGTAGCTTCAAACATTTCTGGACGTTTTTCAATGGCAAAAATCAATGAATATTGTAAATGCACAAACAGTAATATCTCCACATTGCACGGTGCAATTCTGAAATTTTTTGCTTTTTCCTGCTAATCCTAGCATGATAAAGAAGATTCAAAGAGAGTGAGATGCCAGCTCCTTTCATTCAGTCAGTAGCTTCAAACATTTCTGGTATATGAAAAACATGTTTTTCAATGGCAAAAATCAATGAATATTGTAAATGCACAAACAGTAATATCTCCACATTGCACGGTGCAATTCTGAAATTTTTTGCTTTTTCCTGTTAATCCTAGCATGATAAAGAAGATTCAAAGAGAGTGAGATGCCAGCTCCTTTCATTCAGTCAGTAGCTTCAAACATTTCTGGTATATGAAAAACATGTTTTTCAATGGCAAAAATCAATGAATATTGTAAATGCACAAACAGTAATATCTCCACATTGCAAGGTGCAATTCTGAAATTTTTAGCTTTTTCCTGTTAATCCTAGCATGATAAAGAAGATTCAAAGAGAGTGAGATGCCAGCTCCTTTCATTCAGTCAGTAGCTTCAAACATTTCTGGTATATGAAAAACATGTTTTTCAATGGCAAAAATCAATGAATATTGTAAATGCACAAACAGTAATATCTCCACATTGCAATGTGCAATTCTGAAATTTTTAGCTTTTTCCTGTTAATCCTAGCATGATAAAGAAGATTCAAAGAGAGTGAGATGCCAGCTCCTTTCATTCAGTCAGTAGCTTCAAACATTTCTGGACGTTTTTCAATGGCAAAAATCAATGAATATTGTAAATGCACAAACAGTAATATCTCCACATTGCAAGGTGCAATTCTGAAATTTTTAGCTTTTTCCTGCTAATCCTAGCATGATAAAGAAGATTCAAAGAGAGTGAGATGCCAGCTCCTTTCATTCAGTCAGTAGCTTCAAACATTTCTGGTATATGAAAAACATGTTTTTCAATGGCAAAAATCAATGAATATTGTAAATGCACAAACAGTAATATCTCCACATTGCAAGGTGCAATTCTGAAATTTTTAGCTTTTTCCTGTTAATCCTAGCATGATAAAGAAGATTCAAAGAGAGTGAGATGCCAGCTCCTTTCATTCAGTCAGTAGCTTCAAACATTTCTGGTATATGAAAAACATGTTTTTCAATGGCAAAAATCAATGAATATTGTAAATGCACAAACAGTAATATCTCCACATTGCACGGTGCAATTCTGAAATTTTTAGCTTTTTCCTGTTAATCCTAGCATGATAAAGAAGATTCAAAGAGAGTGAGATGCCAGCTCCTTTCATTCAGTCAGTAGCTTCAAACATTTCTGGTATATGAAAAACATGTTTTTCAATGGCAAAAATCAATGAATATTGTAAATGCACAAACAGTAATATCTCCACATTGCATGGTGCAATTCTGAAATTTTTTGCATTTTCCTGTTAATCCTAGCATGATAAAGAAGATTCAAAGAGAGTGAGATGCCAGCTCCTTTCATTCAGTCAGTAGCTTCAAACATTTCTGGACGTTTTTCAATGGCAAAAATCAATGAATATTGTAAATGCACAAACAGTAATATCTCCACATTGCACGGTGCAATTCTGAAATTTTTTGCTTTTTCCTGCTAATCCTAGCATGATAAAGAAGATTCAAAGAGAGTGAGATGCCAGCTCCTTTCATTCAGTCAGTAGCTTCAAACATTTCTGGTATATGAAAAACATGTTTTTCAATGGCAAAAATCAATGAATATTGTAAATGCACAAACAGTAATATCTCCACATTGCACGGTGCAATTCTGAAATTTTTTGCTTTTTCCTGTTAATCCTAGCATGATAAAGAAGATTCAAAGAGAGTGAGATGCCAGCTCCTTTCATTCAGTCAGTAGCTTCAAACATTTCTGGTATATGAAAAACATGTTTTTCAATGGCAAAAATCAATGAATATTGTAAATGCACAAACAGTAATATCTCCACATTGCAAGGTGCAATTCTGAAATTTTTAGCTTTTTCCTGTTAATCCTAGCATGATAAAGAAGATTCAAAGAGAGTGAGATGCCAGCTCCTTTCATTCAGTCAGTAGCTTCAAACATTTCTGGTATATGAAAAACATGTTTTTCAATGGCAAAAATCAATGAATATTGTAAATGCACAAACAGTAATATCTCCACATTGCATGGTGCAATTCTGAAATTTTTTGCATTTTCCTGTTAATCCTAGCATGATAAAGAAGATTCAAAGAGAGTGAGATGCCAGCTCCTTTCATTCAGTCAGTAGCTTCAAACATTTCTGGACGTTTTTCAATGGCAAAAATCAATGAATATTGTAAATGCACAAACAGTAATATCTCCACATTGCACGGTGCAATTCTGAAATTTTTTGCTTTTTCCTGCTAATCCTAGCATGATAAAGAAGATTCAAAGAGAGTGAGATGCCAGCTCCTTTCATTCAGTCAGTAGCTTCAAACATTTCTGGTATATGAAAAACATGTTTTTCAATGGCAAAAATCAATGAATATTGTAAATGCACAAACAGTAATATCTCCACATTGCACGGTGCAATTCTGAAATTTTTTGCTTTTTCCTGTTAATCCTAGCATGATAAAGAAGATTCAAAGAGAGTGAGATGCCAGCTCCTTTCATTCAGTCAGTAGCTTCAAACATTTCTGGTATATGAAAAACATGTTTTTCAATGGCAAAAATCAATGAATATTGTAAATGCACAAACAGTAATATCTCCACATTGCAAGGTGCAATTCTGAAATTTTTAGCTTTTTCCTGTTAATCCTAGCATGATAAAGAAGATTCAAAGAGAGTGAGATGCCAGCTCCTTTCATTCAGTCAGTAGCTTCAAACATTTCTGGTATATGAACAACATGTTTTTCAATGGCAAAAATCAATGAATATTGTAAATGCACAAACAGTAATATCTCCACATTGCAATGTGCAATTCTGAAATTTTTAGCTTTTTCCTGTTAATCCTAGCATGATAAAGAAGATTCAAAGAGAGTGAGATGCCAGCTCCTTTCATTCAGTCAGTAGCTTCAAACATTTCTGGACGTTTTTCAATGGCAAAAATCAATGAATATTGTAAATGCACAAACAGTAATATCTCCACATTGCAAGGTGCAATTCTGAAATTTTTAGCTTTTTCCTGCTAATCCTAGCATGATAAAGAAGATTCAAAGAGAGTGAGATGCCAGCTCCTTTCATTCAGTCAGTAGCTTCAAACATTTCTGGTATATGAAAAACATGTTTTTCAATGGCAAAAATCAATGAATATTGTAAATGCACAAACAGTAATATCTCCACATTGCAAGGTGCAATTCTGAAATTTTTAGCTTTTTCCTGTTAATCCTAGCATGATAAAGAAGATTCAAAGAGAGTGAGATGCCAGCTCCTTTCATTCAGTCAGTAGCTTCAAACATTTCTGGTATATGAAAAACATGTTTTTCAATGGCAAAAATCAATGAATATTGTAAATGCACAAACAGTAATATCTCCACATTGCACGGTGCAATTCTGAAATTTTTAGCTTTTTCCTGCTAATCCTAGCATGATAAAGAAGATTCAAAGAGAGTGAGATGCCAGCTCCTTTCATTCAGTCAGTAGCTTCAAACATTTCTGGACGTTTTTCAATGGCAAAAATCAATGAATATTGTAAATGCACAAACAGTAATATCTCCACATTGCAAGGTGCAATTCTGAAATTTTTAGCTTTTTCCTGCTAATCCTAGCATGATAAAGAAGATTCAAAGAGAGTGAGATGCCAGCTCCTTTCATTCAGTCAGTAGCTTCAAACATTTCTGGTATATGAAAAACATGTTTTTCAATGGCAAAAATCAATGAATATTGTAAATGCACAAACAGTAATATCTCCACATTGCAAGGTGCAATTCTGAAATTTTTTGCTTTTTCCTGCTAATCCTAGCATGATAAAGAAGATTCAAAGAGAGTGAGATGCCAGCTCCTTTCATTCAGTCAGTAGCTTCAAACATTTCTGGTATATGAAAAACATGTTTTTCAATGGCAAAAATCAATGAATATTGTAAATGCACAAACAGTAATATCTCCACATTGCAAGGTGCAATTCTGAAATTTTTAGCTTTTTCCTGTTAATCCTAGCATGATAAAGAAGATTCAAAGAGAGTGAGATGCCAGCTCCTTTCATTCAGTCAGTAGCTTCAAACATTTCTGGACGTTTTTCAATGGCAAAAATCAATGAATATTGTAAATGCACAAACAGTAATATCTCCACATTGCAAGGTGCAATTCTGAAATTTTTTGCTTTTTCCTGCTAATCCTAGCATGATAAAGAAGATTCAAAGAGAGTGAGATGCCAGCTCCTTTCATTCAGTCAGTAGCTTCAAACATTTCTGGTATATGAAAAACATGTTTTTCAATGGCAAAAATCAATGAATATTGTAAATGCACAAACAGTAATATCTCCACATTGCAAGGTGCAATTCTGAAATTTTTAGCTTTTTCCTGTTAATCCTAGCATGATAAAGAAGATTCAAAGAGAGTGAGATGCCAGCTCCTTTCATTCAGTCAGTAGCTTCAAACATTTCTGGTATATGAAAAACATGTTTTTCAATGGCAAAAATCAATGAATATTGTAAATGCACAAACAGTAATATCTCCACATTGCACGGTGCAATTCTGAAATTTTTAGCTTTTTCCTGCTAATCCTAGCATGATAAAGAAGATTCAAAGAGAGTGAGATGCCAGCTCCTTTCATTCAGTCAGTAGCTTCAAACATTTCTGGACGTTTTTCAATGGCAAAAATCAATGAATATTGTAAATGCACAAACAGTAATATCTCCACATTGCAAGGTGCAATTCTGAAATTTTTAGCTTTTTCCTGCTAATCCTAGCATGATAAAGAAGATTCAAAGAGAGTGAGATGCCAGCTCCTTTCATTCAGTCAGTAGCTTCAAACATTTCTGGTATATGAAAAACATGTTTTTCAATGGCAAAAATCAATGAATATTGTAAATGCACAAACAGTAATATCTCCACATTGCAAGGTGCAATTCTGAAATTTTTTGCTTTTTCCTGCTAATCCTAGCATGATAAAGAAGATTCAAAGAGAGTGAGATGCCAGCTCCTTTCATTCAGTCAGTAGCTTCAAACATTTCTGGTATATGAAAAACATGTTTTTCAATGGCAAAAATCAATGAATATTGTAAATGCACAAACAGTAATATCTCCACATTGCAAGGTGCAATTCTGAAATTTTTAGCTTTTTCCTGTTAATCCTAGCATGATAAAGAAGATTCAAAGAGAGTGAGATGCCAGCTCCTTTCATTCAGTCAGTAGCTTCAAACATTTCTGGACGTTTTTCAATGGCAAAAATCAATGAATATTGTAAATGCACAAACAGTAATATCTCCACATTGCAAGGTGCAATTCTGAAATTTTTTGCTTTTTCCTGCTAATCCTAGCATGATAAAGAAGATTCAAAGAGAGTGAGATGCCAGCTCCTTTCATTCAGTCAGTAGCTTCAAACATTTCTGGTATATGAAAAACATGTTTTTCAATGGCAAAAATCAATGAATATTGTAAATGCACAAACAGTAATATCTCCACATTGCACGGTGCAATTCTGAAATTTTTAGCTTTTTCCTGTTAATCCTAGCATGATAAAGAAGATTCAAAGAGAGTGAGATGCCAGCTCCTTTCATTCAGTCAGTAGCTTCAAACATTTCTGGTATATGAAAAACATGTTTTTCAATGGCAAAAATCAATGAATATTGTAAATGCACAAACAGTAATATCTCCACATTGCACGGTGCAATTCTGAAATTTTTTGCTTTTTCCTGCTAATCCTAGCATGATAAAGAAGATTCAAAGAGAGTGAGATGCCAGCTCCTTTCATTCAGTCAGTAGCTTCAAACATTTCTGGTATATGAAAAACATGTTTTTCAATGGCAAAAATCAATGAATATTGTAAATGCACAAACAGTAATATCTCCACATTGCACGGTGCAATTCTGAAATTTTTTGCTTTTTCCTGTTAATCCTAGCATGATAAAGAAGATTCAAAGAGAGTGAGATGCCAGCTCCTTTCATTCAGTCAGTAGCTTCAAACATTTCTGGTATATGAAAAACATGTTTTTCAATGGCAAAAATCAATGAATATTGTAAATGCACAAACAGTAATATCTCCACATTGCACGGTGCAATTCTGAAATTTTTAGCTTTTTCCTGTTAATCCTAGCATGATAAAGAAGATTCAAAGAGAGTGAGATGCCAGCTCCTTTCATTCAGTCAGTAGCTTCAAACATTTCTGGTATATGAAAAACATGTTTTTCAATGGCAAAAATCAATGAATATTGTAAATGCACAAACAGTAATATCTCCACATTGCAAGGTGCAATTCTGAAATTTTTTGCTTTTTCCTGCTAATCCTAGCATGATAAAGAAGATTCAAAGAGAGTGAGATGCCAGCTCCTTTCATTCAGTCAGTAGCTTCAAACATTTCTGGTATATGAAAAACATGTTTTTCAATGGCAAAAATCAATGAATATTGTAAATGCACAAACAGTAATATCTCCACATTGCACGGTGTAATTCTGAAATTTTTAGCTTTTTCCTGTTAATCCTAGCATGATAAAGAAGATTCAAAGAGAGTGAGATGCCAGCTCCTTTCATTCAGTCAGTAGCTTCAAACATTTCTGGACGTTTTTCAATGGCAAAAATCAATGAATATTGTAAATGCACAAACAGTAATATCTCCACATTGCACGGTGCAATTCTGAAATTTTTTGCTTTTTCCTGCTAATCCTAGCATGATAAAGAAGATTCAAAGAGAGTGAGATGCCAGCTCCTTTCATTCAGTCAGTAGCTTCAAACATTTCTGGTATATGAAAAACATGTTTTTCAATGGCAAAAATCAATGAATATTGTAAATGCACAAACAGTAATATCTCCACATTGCAAGGTGCAATTCTGAAATTTTTTGCTTTTTCCTGTTAATCCTAGCATGATAAAGAAGATTCAAACAGAGTGAGATGCCAGCTCCTTTCATTCAGTCAGTAGCTTCAAACATTTCTGGTATATGAAAAACATGTTTTTCAATGGCAAAAATCAATGAATATTGTAAATGCACAAACAGTAATATCTCCACATTGCACGGTGCAATTCTGAAATTTTTAGCTTTTTCCTGTTAATCCTAGCATGATAAAGAAGATTCAAAGAGAGTGAGATGCCAGCTCCTTTCAGTCAGTAGCATCAAACATTTCTGGTATATGAAAAACATGTTTTTCAATGGCAAAAATCAATGAATATTGTAAATGCACAAACAGTAATATCTCCACATTGCAAGGTGCAATTCTGAAATTTTTAGCTTTTTCCTGTTAATCCTAGCATGATAAAGAAGATTCAAAGAGAGTGAGATGCCAGCTCCTTTCATTCAGTCAGTAGCTTCAAACATTTCTGGTATATGAAAAACATGTTTTTCAATGGCAAAAATCAATGAATATTGTAAATGCACAAACAGTAATATCTCCACATTGCAAGGTGCAATTCTGAAATTTTTAGCTTTTTCCTGTTAATCCTAGCATGATAAAGAAGATTCAAAGAGAGTGAGATGCCAGCTCCTTTCATTCAGTCAGTAGCTTCAAACATTTCTGGACGTTTTTCAATGGCAAAAATCAATGAATATTGTAAATGCACAAACAGTAATATCTCCACATTGCAAGGTGCAATTCTGAAATTTTTTGCTTTTTCCTGCTAATCCTAGCATGATAAAGAAGATTCAAAGAGAGTGAGATGCCAGCTCCTTTCATTCAGTCAGTAGCTTCAAACATTTCTGGTATATGAAAAACATGTTTTTCAATGGCAAAAATCAATGAATATTGTAAATGCACAAACAGTAATATCTCCACATTGCACGGTGCAATTCTGAAATTTTTAGCTTTTTCCTGTTAATCCTAGCATGATAAAGAAGATTCAAAGAGAGTGAGATGCCAGCTCCTTTCATTCAGTCAGTAGCTTCAAACATTTCTGGTATATGAAAAACATGTTTTTCAATGGCAAAAATCAATGAATATTGTAAATGCACAAACAGTAATATCTCCACATTGCACGGTGCAATTCTGAAATTTTTTGCTTTTTCCTGCTAATCCTAGCATGATAAAGAAGATTCAAAGAGAGTGAGATGCCAGCTCCTTTCATTCAGTCAGTAGCTTCAAACATTTCTGGTATATGAAAAACATGTTTTTCAATGGCAAAAATCAATGAATATTGTAAATGCACAAACAGTAATATCTCCACATTGCACGGTGCAATTCTGAAATTTTTTGCTTTTTCCTGTTAATCCTAGCATGATAAAGAAGATTCAAAGAGAGTGAGATGCCAGCTCCTTTCATTCAGTCAGTAGCTTCAAACATTTCTGGTATATGAAAAACATGTTTTTCAATGGCAAAAATCAATGAATATTGTAAATGCACAAACAGTAATATCTCCACATTGCACGGTGCAATTCTGAAATTTTTAGCTTTTTCCTGTTAATCCTAGCATGATAAAGAAGATTCAAAGAGAGTGAGATGCCAGCTCCTTTCATTCAGTCAGTAGCTTCAAACATTTCTGGTATATGAAAAACATGTTTTTCAATGGCAAAAATCAATGAATATTGTAAATGCACAAACAGTAATATCTCCACATTGCAAGGTGCAATTCTGAAATTTTTTGCTTTTTCCTGCTAATCCTAGCATGATAAAGAAGATTCAAAGAGAGTGAGATGCCAGCTCCTTTCATTCAGTCAGTAGCTTCAAACATTTCTGGTATATGAAAAACATGTTTTTCAATGGCAAAAATCAATGAATATTGTAAATGCACAAACAGTAATATCTCCACATTGCACGGTGTAATTCTGAAATTTTTAGCTTTTTCCTGTTAATCCTAGCATGATAAAGAAGATTCAAAGAGAGTGAGATGCCAGCTCCTTTCATTCAGTCAGTAGCTTCAAACATTTCTGGACGTTTTTCAATGGCAAAAATCAATGAATATTGTAAATGCACAAACAGTAATATCTCCACATTGCACGGTGCAATTCTGAAATTTTTTGCTTTTTCCTGCTAATCCTAGCATGATAAAGAAGATTCAAAGAGAGTGAGATGCCAGCTCCTTTCATTCAGTCAGTAGCTTCAAACATTTCTGGTATATGAAAAAC